>NW_027139627.1:25000-27500 GCF_035084215.1 Heptranchias perlo | reverse complement strand
GGGTGACACACTAATCCCCATCACTGCCTAAAGGGGGGGGCAGTGGCATTTGATCGGGCAATCATTCCCCCCAATCTTCTACAAAAAAAAACCCCCCCTCCCTCAAAAAAAAAACCCCAGCCAGGAAAAGATGCCTCGTCTCCTCTCCCAACGCCTCTGAAATGACTCAGTCGTGATCTTCAAACCTTGAAAGGGGGGAGACCTTTGCAATGCTCTGCCGTTGACAAATTGGGTAAGTCTTGCTTGCTTGCAATCTTGGCGGAAGGGGAGAGGGGAGGGGAGGTGGAAAATGATCGAAAGAGCCAGGGTGACCTGAAGAAGGATGGGGATGGCGGTTCTCCAGTGGATGCTGCTGAGATATTATCCTTTGCATTGCGTTGGACCGTTTTCCAAAGGGACCTCTTCCCTATTCCCAGGGCAGGATGCAACAGCATCATCTTATTCCCAGGTATTTAATTTTTCAGGAAAAGCAGGGTTAATCCATGCACAGGGAGATCCCAGGGAGATGTTCCAAGCTTGAGAAGAGATGGGCTCAGTACAATTTCTTTGCAATGCAGTCTCTCTCTCCCAGACAGTGATAAATCCCTCTCTATCATTGCAAAGTGATGGTTCACAGCCGGGCCAGGGATGGAGAGAGGGAGGGATGGAGGTTCTGGGGAGGGATGGAGGCTGTGGGGAGGGAAAGGAGCAGCGAGGCGTCTGAGAACGGGTCCTGAGACTGAACGGGAGGCAGTGGAAGCGGAGAGTGTGTGGCCAGATCAACTGAATGGGTTTCGAATATATCATCAGGGTACAGAGTGTTAATCACTGCTCCCCCTCTCTCTATATATATATATATCACCAGGATATAGAGTGTTACTCACTGCTCCCTCTCTCTCTCTCTCTCTCTATATATATATATCACCAGGATATAGAGTGTGACTCACTGCTCCCTCTATATATCACCAGGATATGGAGTGTTACTCAATGCTCCCTCTCCCTCTCTCTCTCTCTCTCTATATATATATAACCAGGATATAGAGTGTTACTCACTGCTCCCCCTCTCTCTCTCTCTATATATATATATATATATATCACCAGGATATAGAGTGTTAATCACTGCTCCCCCTCTCTCTCTCTCTATATATATATATATATCACCAGGATATAGAGTGTTACTCACTGCTCCCCCTCTCTCTCTCTCTCTCTCTATATATATATATATATATAACCAGGATATAGAGTGTTAATCACTGCTCCCCCTCTCTCTCTCTCTCTCTATATATATATATATCACCAGGATATAGAGTGTTACTCACTGCTCCCTCTCTCTCTCTCTCTCTATATATATATATATATCACCAGGATATAGAGTGTTACTCACTGCTCCCTCTCTCTCTCTATATATATATATATCACCAGGATATCGAGTGTTACTCACTGCTCCCTCTCTCTCTCTCTATATATATATACATATATATATATATATATCACCAGGATATAGAGTGTTACTCACTGCTCCCTCCCTCTCTCTCTCTATATATATATATCACCAGGATATAGAGTGTTACTCACTGCTCCCTCTCCCTCTCTCTCTCTATATATATATATATATATCACAAGGATATAGAGTGTTACTCACTGCTCCCCCTCTCTCTCTCTCTATATATATATAATTGTAAACAATTTTACAACACCAAGTTATAGTCCAGCAATTTTATTTTAAATTCACAAGCTTTCGGAGGCTTCCTCCTTCCTCAGGTAAATATATATATATATATCACCAGGATATAGAGTGTTACTCACTGCTCCCTCTCTCTCTCTATATATATATATATATATATATATCACCAGGATATAGAGTGTTACTCACTGCTCCCTCTCTCTCTCTATATATATATATATATATATCACCAGGATATGGAGTGTTACTCACTGCTCCCCCTCTCTCTCTCTCTCTATATATATATATATATATATATATCACCAGGATATGGAGTGTTACTCACTGCTCCCCCTCTCTCTCTCTCTCTATATATATATATATATATATATATCACCAAGATATAGAGTGTTACTCACTGCTCCCCCTCTCCCTCTCTCTCTCTATATATATATATATAAATATATATATCACCAGGATATAGAGTGTTACTCACTGCTCCCTCTCTCTCTCTCTCTCTCGACATATATATATATCTATCACCAGGATATGGAGTGTTACTCACTGCTCCCCCTCTCTCTCTCCAAATATATATATATATATATCACCAGGATATAGAGTGTTACTCACTGCTCCCTCTCTCTCTCTCTCTCTCTATATATATATATATATATATATATCACCAAGATATAGAGTGTTACTCACTGCTCCCTCTCTCTCTCTCTCTCTCTCTATATATATATATCACCAGGATATGGAGTGTTACTCACTGCTCCCTCTCTCTCTCTCTCTATATATATATATATCACCAGGATATAGAGTGTTACCCACTGCTCCCTCTCCCTCTCTCTCTCTCTA
>NW_027139627.1:0-17500 GCF_035084215.1 Heptranchias perlo | reverse complement strand
TATATCACCAGGATATAGAGTGTTACTCACTGCTCCCTCTCTCTCTCTCTATATATATATATGTATCACCAGGATATCGAGTGTTACTCACTGCTCCCTCTCTCTCTCTCTATATATATATATATCACCAGGATATAGAGTGTTACTCACTGCTCCCTCTCTCTCTCTCTCTATATATATATCACCAGGATATAGAGTGTTACTCACTGCTCTCTCTCTCTCTCTCTATATATATATATATGTATATATCACCAGGATATGGAGTGTTACTCACTGCTCCCTCTCTCTCTCTCTATATATATATAAATATCACCAGGATATAGAGTGTTACTCACTGCTCCCCCTCACTCTCTCTCTGTTCATGTTCCTGTCTCCTTCTGGTACCTCTCTCCCTCCGAGCCTCTATCTAATTGTATATTGTATTGTATAAATCTCCCCCTCTCTCTATCACTATATATTTTATATCTCTCTCCGTGTATCTCGCTCTCTACCTGTATCTGCCTCTCCGTGTATCTCTCTCTCTGTTTATCTCGCTCTCTCCCTGTATCTGTCTCTCCATGTATCTCTCTCTCCCTGTGTCTCTCTCTCCCTCTATCTATCTCTCCCTATATCTATCTCTCCCTGTGTCTCTCTCTCTGTGTATCTCTCTCTCTCCCTGTATCTCTCTCTCCCTGTATCTCTCTCTCCGTGTATCTGTCTCTCCATGTATCTCTCTCTCCCTGTATCTCTCTCTCCCTATATCTATCTTTCTGTATTTCTATCTCTCCCTGTGTCTCTCTCTCTGTGTATCTCGCTCTCTCCCTGTATCTCTCTCTCCATGTATCTCTCTCTCTGTATCTCTCTCTCTGTGTACCTCTCTCTCCGTGTATCTCTCTCTCCCTGTATCTCTCTCTCCCTGTATCTCTCTCTCCATGTATCTCTCTCTCTGTATCTCTCTCTCCGTGTATCTCTCTCTCCGTGTATCTCTCTCTCCCTGTATCTCTCTCTCTGTATCTCTCTCTCCGTGTATCTCTCTCTCCCTGTATCTCGCTCTCTTCTTGTATCTCTCTCTCCATGTATCTCTCTCTCCGTGTATCTCTCTCTCTGTATCTCTCTCTCCGTGTCTCTCTCTCTCCGTATATCTCTCTCTCCGTGTATCTCGCTCTCCGTGTATCTCGCTCTCTCCCTGTATATGTCTCTCGGTGTATCTCTCTCTCTGTGTAACTCTCTCTCTCTATGTATCTCTCTCTCTCTCTGTAACTCTCTCTCAGTGTATCTCTCGCTCTCTCCCCATATCTCTCTCTCCGTGTATCTCTCTCTCTGTGTTTCTCTCTCTCCGTGTAACTCTCTCTCTCCGTGTATCTCTCTCTCCGTGTATCTCTCTCTCCGTGTATCTCTCTCTCTCCGTGTATCTCTCTCTCCGCGTATCTCTCTCTCCCTGTATCGGTCTCTCCGTGTCTCTATCTCTCTCCTTGTATCTCTCTCTCCGTGTATCTGTCTCTCCGTGTATCTCTCTCTCTTCGTGTATCTCTGTCCCTCCGTGTATCTCTCTCTCTCTCTGCATCTCTCTCTCTGCATCTCTCTTTCTGTATCTCTCTCTCTGTATCTCTCTCTCCATGTATCTCACTCTCTCCGTGTATCTGTCTCTCCGTGTATCTCTCTCTCCGTGTATCTCTCTCTCTCCGTGTATCTCTCTCTTTGTGTATCTTGCTCTCTCCCTGTATCTGTCTCTCCGTGTATCTCTCTCTCTCCGTGTATCTCTCTCTCTCTGTGTATCTCTCTCTTTGTGTATCTTGCTCTTTCCCTGTATCTGTCTCTCCGTCTATCTCTCTCGTGTGTCTCTCTCTCCGTGTATCTCTCTCTCCGTGTATCTCTCTGTGTATCTCTCTCTCCGTGTATCTCTCTCTCCGTGTATCTTGCTCTCTCCCTGTATCTGTCTCTCCCTGTATCTGTCTCTCCGTGTATCTCTCTCTCGTGTAGCTCTCTCTCCGTGTATCTTGCTCTCTCCCTGTATCTGTCTCTCCGTATATCTCTCTCATGTATCTCTCTCTCCCTGTATCTCTCTCTCTGTGTATCTCTCTCTCTCCCTGTATCTCTCTCTCCATGTATCTTTCTCTCGTGTATCTCTCTCTCCCTGTATCTCTCTCTCCATGTATCTGTCTCTCCGTGTATCTCTCACTCTCTCCCTGTATCTCTCTCTCTCCCTGTATCTCTCTCTCTCCCTGTATCTCTCTCTCTGTGTATCTCGCTCTCATGTATCTCTCTCCCTGTATCCGTGTAGCTCTCTCTCTCTCTCTCTGTGTATCGCTCTCTCGTGTATCTGTCTCTCCATGTATCTCTCTCTCCACGTATCTGTCTCTCTATGTATATCTCCACCTCTCTCTGTATCTGTGTATCCCTCCATGTACCTCTCCCTCCATATCTGTCTCTGATGGACCTGAGACTTGTGCTTTAATAATGGGAGCCCCAGAGAGGATTTGGATTGCTCCCTGTGGCTGTACACCAGGAAACCTCCTGGACATGCATTCGCTGGAGGTCAGATAGTGCTATAAATCTGAGCTCCACCTATACATCACGAGAAACAAACCCTTCCGCAGGTGAGGTACCTCCTGATCGTAAAAACCTCATGCTCCATTTTCACAGTCCGTGCTAACGTTTCCCAGTGTGATGGGAGAGGGGACCCATCCGGAATTCGCTGCCTGACAGGGCAGTGGGAACAGATTCAATAATAACTTTCAAAAGGGGGAATACTCGAAGGGGGAAAATTTACAGGGCGACGGGGGGAAAGAGCAGTGGGACTGATTGGAGAGTTCGTTCACAGAGCTAGCACAGGGCACGACGGGCCGAGTGGCCTCCCTTCTGTGCTGCACTCACTCTGATCGCAAATTGTTATTTTGGGTTTGCTGTCCATGGCCAGATTGCCATGGACAGCAAACCCTTTTTTTTTTCCCACACCGTTCACCTGAGGAAGGAGGAAGCCTCCGAAAGCTTGTGGAATTTAAAATAAATTTGTTGGACTGTAACTTGGTGGTGTAAAATTGTTTACAATGGCCAGATTGTAACTGGAGGCTCGGGCTAGTAGGTGGCTCCTGGGAGCTGCTTTCTCTCTCTCTCTCTCACTCTCTCTCTCCGTCTCTCTCTCTCCCTCTCCATCTCTCTCTATCTCCCTCTCCCCATCTCTCCTACTCTCTCTCCATCTCTCTCCCTCTCCCTCTCTCTCTCCCCTCTCCCTCCCCCCTCTCTCTCACTCTCTCTGTCTCCTTCTCTCTCTCTCCCTCTTTCTCGCTTTCTCTCTCTCCATCTCCATCTCCCACTCCCCTCTCTCTCTGTCTCTTTCTCTCTCTCTCTTTCTCTCACTCTCTCTCTGTCTCTATCTCTTTCACCTCTCCATCTCTCTCTCTCTCCCTCTCTCTCTGTCTTTCTCTCTCTCTCTCTCTCTCTGTCTATCTCTCTCTCTCTCCTCCCTCTCTCTCTCTCCTCCCTCTCTCCGTCTCTCTCTCTCTCTCTCTCCCCCCCTCTCTCTCTATCTCTCTCTCTCTCTCTCTCTGTGTCTCTCTCTCTCTCTCTCCCTCTCTCTCTCTCCTCCCTCTCTCTGTCTCTCTCTCTCTCTCTCTCTCTCCCTCTCTCTCTCTCTCTATCTCTCTCTCTCTGTGTCTCTCTCTGCCACTCCGATTCATTCACTCTCTCCCCTCCCTCCCTCCCGCCCAGGTTCCGACCCTCTTCCCTGGCCCCGCGGAGACTGTGGAGGGAGCTCCGGAAGCTGGAGGAGGGGACCTGAGGCAGACGCGGTCCCCTGGCCCCCTCAGGTCGAAGACGGCTCTCACCACTATCCTGCGCTGCTTCTCCTGCCAGCCTTTCTGCGGCGTCTGTGCGCCTGCCAATCCCTCCAACGGACTGCACCGCGCCAACATGGTGAACGCTGGTACAGCAGTGAAAACTTACCGCTCCTACCTGGCGCCCAGCCAGCGCACCTACAGCTGTGTCCACTGCCGGGCACATCTGGCCATCCACGAGGAGCTCATCTCAAAGGTGAGAGAGATGGGGGGGGGGGGGGGTCCCCCAGACACTGACATCACAATGGGAGGGGATTCCCACTCAGACACTGACATCACAATGGGAGGGGGTTCCCCCAGACACTGACATGACACTAAGAGGGGGTTCCCCCAGACACTGAAATCACAATGGGAGGGGGTTCCCCCAAACACTGACATCACAATGGGAGGGGGTTCCCACCCAGACACTGACATCACAATGGGAGGGGGTTCCCCCAAACACTGACATCACAATGGGAGGGGGTTCCCCCAAACACTGACATCACAATTGGAGGGGGTTCCCACCCAGACACTGACATCACAATAAGAGGGGGTTGCCCCAGACACTGACATCACAATGAGAGGGGATTACCCCAGACACTGACATCACATTGAGAGGGGATTCCCCCAGACACTGACATCACATTGAGAGGGGATTCCCCCAGACACTGACATCACAATGAGAGGGAGTTCCCACCCAAACACTGACATCACAATAAGAGGGGGTTCCCCCAGACACTGACATCACAATAAGAGGGGGTTCCCCCAGACACTGACATCACAATAAGAGGGGTTTCCCCCAGACACTGACATCACATTGAGAGGGGGTTCCCCCAGACACTGACATCACAATAAGAGGGGGTTCCCCCAGACACTGACATTACAATAAGAGAGGGGGTTACCCCAGATACTGACATTACAATAAGAGAGGGGGTTACCCCAGATACTGACATTACAATGAGAGGGGGTTCCCCCAGACACTGACATCACAATAAGAGGGGGTTCCCCCAGACACAGACATCACAATAACAGAGGGTCCCCAGACACTGACATCACAATGAGAGGGGATTCCCACCCAGACACTGACATCACAATGAGAGGGGGTTCCCCCAGACACTGACATTAGAATAAGAGGGGGTTCCCCCAGACACTGACATTAGAATAAGAGGGGGTTCCCCCAGACACTGACATTACAATAAGAGGGGGTTCCCCCAGACACTGACATTACAATAAGAGGGGGTTCCCCCAGACACTGACATTATAATAAGAGAGGGGGTTCCCCCAGACACTGACATTACAATAAGAGGGGGTTCCCCCAGACACTGACATTATAATAAGAGGGGGTTCCCCCAGACACTGACATCACAATAAGAGGGGATACCCCCACACACTGACATCACAATGGGAGGGGATACCCCCAGACACTGACATCACAATGGGAGGGGTATTCCCTCACACACTGACATCACTGTTAAATATCACTATTTAAGGGCTGTTCATTCCCACAGCAAATGTACACAGAAATCACTGTCACATGAGCCCTGTTTATAAAGGGTGACCAGTTGGAGCTAACTGTTCCCTTATTTTTCAGTCTTTCCAGGGGAGCCAAGGCAGAGCCTATCTCTTCAATGCAGTGTAAGTATTTCAGATACAGTGTCGAGCTCCCTCTACATTACCCTGACAGTGTGTCCCCCACTTTATACCCAGTGTCAGCATCGAGCGCTCCCAGGGGGCAGGTACAGCACGGGTTAGATACAGTGCGGAGCTCCCTCTACATTACCCTGACAGTGTGTCCCCCACTTTATACCCAGTGTCGGCATCGAGCGCTCCCAGGGGGCAGGTACAGCACGGGTTAGATACAGTGTAGAGCTCCCTCTACATTACCCTGACAGTGTGTCCCCCACTTTATACCCAGTGTCCCCATCGAGCGCTCCCAGGGGGCAGGTACAGCACGGGTTAGATACAGTGTAGAGCTCCCTCTCCATTACCCTGACAGTGTGTCCCCCACTTTATACCCAGTGTCAGCATCGAGCGCTCCCAGGGGGGCAGGTACAGCACGGGTTAGATACAGTGTAGAGCTCCCTCTACATTACCCTGACAGTGTATCCCCCACTTTATACCCAGTGTCAGCATCGAGCGCTCCCAGGGGGCAGGTACAGCACGGGTTAGATACAGTGTAGAGCTCCCTTTACATAACCTAGAGGGAGGGGGAATCGATGGGAGAGTTAGGGGACTAGAGGGAGGGGGAATCGATGGGGGAGTTAGGGGACTGGAGGGAGGGGGAATCGATGGGGGAGTTAGGGGACTGGAGGGAGGGGGAATCGATGGGGGAGTTAGGGGACTGGAGGGAGGGGGAATCGATGGGGGAGTTAGGGGACTAGAGGGAGGGGGAATCGATGGGGGAGTTAGGGGACTAGAGGGAGGGGGAATCGATGGGGGAGTTAGGGGACTAGAGGGAGGGGGAATCGATGGGGGAGTTAGGGGACTAGAGGGAGGGGGAATCGATGGGGGAGTTAGGGTACTAGAGGGAGGGGGAATCGATGGGGGAGTTAGGGGACTGGAGGGAGGGGGAATCGATGGGGGAGTTAGGGGACTAGAGGGAGGGGGAATCGATGGGAGAGTTAGGGGACTAGAGAGAGGGGGAATCGATAGGGGAGTTAGGGGACTAGAGGGAGGGGGAATCGGGGGAGTTAGGGGACTAGAGGGAGGGGGAATCGATGGGGGAGTTAGGGGACTGGAGGGAGGGGGAATCGATGGGAGAGTTCGGGGACTCGAGGGAGGGGGAATCGGGGGAGTTAGGGGACTAGAGGGAGGGGGAATCGATGGGAGAGTTAGGGGACGAGAGAGAGGGGGAATCGATGGGAGAGTTAGGGGACTAGAGAGAGGGGGAATCGATGGGAGAGTTAGGGGACTAGAGGGAGGGGGAATCGATGGGGGAGTTAGGGGACTAGAGGGAGGGGGAATCGATGGGGGAGTTAGGGGACTAGAGGGAGAGGGAATCGATGGGAGAGTCAAATCCAGCCCCAGACAGAGGGGAGGAAGGGCCCGTCTCTCTCAGATGGGAGACCGGGAATGGGTCAAACGCTGACCTTTCACCCTCTGGGTCAGTGAGTATTAGATGGTGGGTGTGTCACGCCTTGCCAACCTGATTAAACACTCCTCGTTTGTACCCGCACCGGGGACGGGCAACGGGACGGTCTCCTCCTGCGGGCATGTGTCTTTTCCGTGGCGTCTGATTGTGGACTGTGTTTTGATCTTTCCTGTCCATCCTCCTTCCCCCGCTCTCCCTTCTTGCCCCCTACCCTACCCACCGCCCCCCCCCCCCAAACGCCCCTCCCCCGCCGCAGAGTAAACGTCAGCTGTGGACCAGCGGAGGAGCGTGTCCTTCTGACGGGACTTCATGCAGTGGCAGATATCTTTTGCGAGAACTGCAAGACCGCCCTAGGATGGAAGTATGTAAGTTGGGATTGTGTACAGTCGGAGGGAATGGGAAGGGGTTTGGTCCATTGGGATTGTGTACAGTGGGAGTGAATGGGAAGGGGTTTGATCCATTGGGATTGTGTGCAGTGGGAGTGAATGGGAAGGGGTTTGGTCCATTGGGATTGTGTGCAGTGGGAGAGAATGGGAAGGGGTTTGATCCATTGGGATTGTGTGCAGTGGGAGTGAATGGGAAGGGGTTCGGTCCATTGGGATTGTGTACAGTGGGAGTGAACGGGAAGGGGTTTGGTCCATTGGGATTGTGTACAGTGGGAGTGAACGGGAAGGGGTTTGATCCATTGGGATTGTGTACAGTGGGAGTGAACGGGAAGGGGTTTGATCCATTGGGATTGTGTACAGTGGGAGTGAATGGGAGGGGGTTTGGTCCATTGGGATTGTGTACAGTGGGAGTGAACAGGAAGGGGTTCGGTCCATTGGGATTGTGTACAGTGGGAGTGAATGGGAAGGGGTTTGGTCCATTGGGATTGTGTACAGTGGGAGTGAAGGGGAAGGGGTTTGGTCCATTGGGATTGTGTACAGTCGGAGTGAATGGCAAGGGGTTTGGTCCATTGGGATTGTGTACAGTGGGAGTGAATGGGAAGGGGTTTGATCCATTGGGATTGTGTACAATGGGAGTGAAGGGGAAGGGATTTGATCCATTGGGATTGTGTACAGTCGGAGGGAATGGGAAGGGGTTTGGTCCATTGGGATTGTGTACAGTGGGAGTGAAAGGGAAGGGGTTTGATCCATTGGGATTGTGTACAGTGGGAGTGAATGGGAAGGGGTTTGATCCATTGGGATTGTGTACAGTGGGAGTGAAAGGGAAGGGGTTTGATCCATTGGGATTGTGTCCAGTGGGAGTGAAAGGGAAGGGGTTTGGTCCATTGGGATTGTGTACAGTGGGAGTGAAAGGGAAGGGGTTTGATCCATTGGGATTGTGTCCAGTGGGAGTGAATGGGAAGGGGTTTGATCCATCGGGATTGTGTACAGTGGGAGTGAACGGGAAGGGGTTTGGTCCATTGGGATTGTGTGCAGAGGGAGTGAATGGGAAGGGGTTTGGTCCATTGGGATTGTGTCGAGTGGGAGTGAATGGGAAGGGGTTTGATCCATTGGGATTGTGTACAGTGGGAGTGAATGGCAAGGGGTTTGGTCCATTGGGATTGTGTACAGTGGGAGTGAACGGGAAGGGATTTGATCCATTGGGATTGTGTACAGTCGGAGGGAATGGGAAGGGGTTTGGTCCATTGGGATTGTGTACAGTGGGAGTGAACGGGAAGGGATTTGATCCATTGGGATTGTGTACAGTCGGAGGGAATGGGAAGGGGTTTGATCCATTGGGATTGTGTACAGTGGGAGTGAACGGGAAGGGGTTTGATCATTGGGATTGTGTACAATCGGAGTGAACGGGAAGGGGTTTGATCCATTGGGATTGTGTACAGTGGGAGTGAATGGGAAGGGGTTTGGTCCATTGGGATTGTGTACAGTGGGAGTGAACGGGAAGGGATTTGATCCATTGGGATTGTGTACAGTGGGAGTGAACGGGAAGGGGTTTGATCCATTGGGATTGTGTACAGTGGGAGTGAACGGGAAGGGGTTTGTTCCATTGGGATTGTGTACAGTGGGAGTGAACGGGAAGGGGTTTGGTCCATTGGGATTGTGTACAGTGGGAGTGAACGGGATGGGGTTTGATCCATTGGGATTGTGTACAGTGGGAGTAAACAGGAAGGGGTTTGATCCATTGGGGAAGGCGATTGGGCCTTTGATATCGAGTTCGATGTTCTGAGATATCCCTGGGTGCTGACTGACACTCTGCTTTGTGTGTGAAACAGGAACATGCCTTTGAGAACAGCCAGAAGTACAAAGAAGGCAAGTATATCATTGAGCTGGCCCACATGGTCAAGGACAATGGTTGGAACTGAAGGAAGATCTGAACATGGACGAGGAAATCTGCTCAGCTGCCAAGATCTCTCTCTCTCTCTCCCTCTCTGCCCTTCTTGCTTGTCATCATTAGCTTGGTCCTCATTTGCAATACCAGAACAATACCTAGTGGGGTCCAACCAGGAATCTGCGGCATGCCAACACTGTCGGGGCTTGTCTGTGCTGTAAAATCATTCTTGTCTCTGTCGCGACCGGCTAGCCCCAGCGACCGGGCTGCCTGCTTTCCAGCTTTTATCCTTCAGGCTTTAATTTGCCGTGGCTCACTCTGGCCTCCTGCGTCAGGAGGCCGGGCGCTCGTGCCCCCACACACTCCGGGGACTCGAGCCCCGTAATCCAGGGCCGACACTCCCCCAGGCACCAGTACCGAGGGAGCGCCGCACTGTCGGAGGGTCGGTACCGAGGGAGCGCCGCACTGTCGGAGAGTCGGTACCGAGGGAGCGCCGCACTGTCGGAGGGTCGGTACTGAGGGAGAGCCGCACTGTCGGAGGGTCGGTACTGAGGGAGCGCCGCACTGTCGGAGGGTCGGTACTGAGGGAGAGCCGCACTGTCGGAGGGTCGGTACTGAGGGAGCGCCGCACTGTCGGAGGGTCAGTACTGAGGGAGCGCCGCACTGTCGGAGGGTCAGTACTGAGGGAGTGCCGCACTGTCGGAGGATCAGTACTGAGGGAGCGCCGCACTGTCGGAGGGTCGGTACTGAGGGAGCGCTCGCACTGTCGGAGGGTCGGTACTGAGGGAGCGCCGCACTGTCGGAGGGTCGGTACCGCGGGAGCGCCGCACTGTCGGAGGGTCAGTACTGAGGGAGCGCCGCACTGTCGGAGGGTCAGTACTGAGGGAGCGCCGCACTGTCGGAGGGTCAGTACCGAGGGAGCGCCGCACTGTCGGAGGGTCAGTACTGAGGGAGTGCTGCACTGTCGGAGGGTCGGTACTGAGGGAGCGCCGCACTGTCGGAGGGTCGGTACTGAGGGAGCGCCGCACTGTCGGAGGGTCAGTACCGAGGGAGCGCCGCACTGTCGGAGGGTCAGTACTGAGGGAGCGCCGCACTGTCAGAGGTGCCGTCTTTCAGGGACGAGACGTTAAACCGAGGGCCCCGTCTGCCCCTCTCGGGTGGGTGTAAAAGATCCCACGGCCCACTATTGGAAGAAGAGCAGGGGGGAGTTCTCCCCGGGGTCCTGGGCCCCGATATTTATCCCTCGACCAACATCACTAAAAAAAAACCAGACGATCCGGGTCATTTATCACGTCGCTGTTTGTGGGATCTTGCTGTGCGCAAATCGGCTGCTGCGTTTCCCACATTACAACAGTGAGCGCACTCCAAAAATAAGTCCTTCATTGGCCGTGAAGCTTTGGGACGTCCCGAGGTGGTGAAAGGGGTTGGATATTAATGGGGAGATCCTTCTGTCTGCCTGATCTTGTCCCTCAGTCCCCCGGCTTGAGTGCAGCTCACCTTGGCGAGGAGCATTTGCTGGTTACAAATTTGTGGGACTGGGAGGTCTCCCCTTCACCACCGGCGCACCGTGGCTGCAGTGTGGACCATCCACAGGATGCACTGCAGCAACTCGCCAAGGCTTCTTCGACAGCACCTCCCAAACCCGCGACCTCTACCACCTAGAAGGACAAGGGCAGCAGGCACATGGGGACAACACCACCTGCACGTCCCCCTCCGAGTCACACACCATCCCGACTTGGAAATATATCGGCCGTTCCTTCATCGTCGCTGGGTCAAAATCCTGGAACTCCCTTCCTAACAGCACTGTGGGAGAACCTTCACCACACGGACTGCAGCGGTTCAAGAAGGCGGCTCACCACCACCTTCTCAAGGGGGGCAACGAGGGGGCAAACAGGGGCAATGAATGCCCAGCGATCACCCCTACACATCCCGAGAATAATTGTTAAAAATAGACGACAGGATATTCCCCACTCACCGGGGTCTGTGAGAGACCCTGAATAAATACTGTGGGATATTCACTCACACTCATCAGTGTGAGTGTGAGCGTGAGCCCGGGTGTGAAGGAACGCTCCTTATAATAGTGATTTCAGTGTGTGTGAGCCCGGGTGTGAAGGAACACTCCTTTAATAGTGATTTCAGTGTGAGTGTGAGCACGGGTGTGAAGGAACACTCCTTTAATAGTGATTTCAGTGTGTGTGTGAGCCCGGGTGTGAAGGAACACTCCTTTAATAGTGATTTCAGTGTGTGTGTGAGCCCGGGTGTGAAGGAACACTCCTTGAATAGTGATTTCAGTGTGTGAGTGTGAGCCCGGGTGTGAAGGAACACTCCTTTAATAGTGATTTCAGTGTGAGTGTGAGCCCGAGTGTGAAGGAACACTCCTTTAAGTGATTTCAGTGTGTGTGTGAGCCCGGGTGTGAAGGAACACTCCTTTAAGTGATTTCAGTGTGTGTGAGCCCGGGTGTGAAGGAACACTCCTTTAATAGTGATTTCAGTGTGAGTGTGAGCACGGGTGTGAAGGAACACTCCTTTAATAGTGATTTCAGTGTGTGTGTGAGCCCGGGTGTGAAGGAACACTCCTTTAAGTGATTTCAGTGTGAGTGTGAGCCCGAGTGTGAAGGAACACTCCTTTAATAGTGATTTCAGTGTGAGTGTGAGCCCGGGTGTGAAGGAACACTCCTTTAATAGTGATTTCAGTGTGTGTGTGAGCCTGGGTGTGAAGGAACGCTCCTTTCATAGTGATTTCAGTGTGAGTGTGAGCACGGGTGCGAAGGAACGCTCCTTTAATAGTGATTTCAGTGTGAGTGTGAGCCCGGGTGTGAAGGAACACTCCTTTAATAGTGATTTCAGTGTGAGTGTGAGCCCGGGTGTGAAGGAACGCTCCTTTCATAGTGATTTCAGTGTGAGTGTGAGCACGGGTGTGAAGGAACACTCCTTTAATAGTGATTTCAGTGTGAGTGTGAGCACGGGTGCGAAGGAACGCTCCTTTAATAGTGATTTCAGTGTGAGTGTGAGCACGGGTGTGAGGGTGTTTAAAAGTGAACAGAATTATAACAAGTTTAAGTGAGGAATCGTCCTGCAGCACCTCGATGCTGCTGTCCAATCACAACACGAGGTAACGGGAAGTCTCTCTGCTATTTGACTACGTGGGCATCACCCTGAACGTTATTTAAATTTCGGGTGAAAACTACTCGGGGGGACGTTCATTTTGAACCCATGAACCTGCAGCTGCCCAGTTAATTGTCAGTCCAACTCATCAGTGCACCATCGATTTTGAACGGAGAAAGACTGAAGGTGTGTTTGACGACCATGCTTCGCGAGTTCCCCTGTAATTAAATAAATATAATATAGTATATATCTGTATGTATATTTTTTGTTACATTCAGTGAGGGTATGGCGGGTACCAGTTGGTACACCATTAAATGGTCGCTTGGCTCATGTATTCTTGAGTGCGAACTAGTCAATGTGTGGACAATCAGTTCCTTCCGTCCTGTACACCGTATATCACACAGTCAGTATCACGCACTGTATATCATTCAGTCAGTATCACACACTGTATATCACTCAGTCAGTATCACACACTGTATATCACACAGTCAGTATCACGCACTGTATATCACTCAGTCAGTATCACGCACTGAAGATCATTCAGTCAGTATCACACACTGTATATCACTCAGTCAGTATCACGCACTGTATATCACTCAGTCAGTATCACGCACTGTATATCACAGTCAGTATCACGCACTGTATATCACACAGTCAGTATCACGCACTGTATATCACAGTCAGTATCACGCACTGTATATCACAGTCAGTATCACGCACTGTATATCACACAGTCAGTATCACGCACTGTATATCATTCAGTATCACGCACTGTATATCACTCAGTCAGTATCACGCACTGTATATCACACAGTCAGTATCACGCACTGTATATCACACAGTCAGTATCACGCACTGTATATCACACAGTCAGTATCACGCACTGTATATCACACAGTCAGTATCACGCACTGTATATCACACAGTATCACGCACTGTATATCACACAGTCAGTATCACGCACTGCATATCATTCAGCCAGTATCACACACTGTATATCATTGTCAGTATCACGCACTGTATATCATTCAGTATCACACACCACATATCAATCAGTATCACACACTGTATATCATTCAGTCAGTATCACACACCATATATCTTTCAGTCGGTATCACGCACTGTATATCATTCAATCAGTATCACGCACTGTATATCTTTCAGTCAGTATCACGCACTGTATATCATACAGTCAGTATCACGCACTGTATATCATAGTCAGTATCACACACTGCATATCATTCAGTCAGTATCACGCACTGTATATCACACAGTCAGTATCACGCACTGTATATCACACAGTATCACGCACTGTATATCACACAGTCAGTATCACGCACTGCATATCATTCAGCCAGTATCACACACTGTATATCATTGTCAGTATCACGCACTGTATATCATTCAGTATCACACACCACATATCAATCAGTATCACACACTGTATATCATTCAGTCAGTATCACACACCATATATCTTTCACTCGGTATCACGCACTGTATATCATTCAATCAGTATCACGCACTGTATATCTTTCAGTCAGTATCACGCACTGTATATCATACAGTCAGTATCACGCACTGTATTTCATAGTCAGTATCACGCACTGTATATCATAGTCATTATCACGCACTGTATATCATACAGTCGGTATCACGCACTGTATATCATAGTCAGTATCACGCACTGTATATCATACAGTCATTATCACGCACTGTATATCATACAGTCATTATCATGCACTGTATATCACACAGTCAGTATCACACACTGTATACCGTTCAGTCAGTATCACACACTGTATATCACTCAGTCAGTATCACGCACTGTATATCACTCAGTCCGTATCACACACTGTATATCATTCAGTCCGTATCACACACTGTATATCATTCAGTCGGTATCACACATTGTATATCATTCAGTCCGTATCACACACTGTATATCATTCAGTCAGTATCACACATTGTATATCATTCAGTCAGTATCACGCACTGTATATCACTCAGTCCGTATCACACACTGTATATCATTCAGTCGGTATCACACATTGTATATCATTCAGTCAGTATCACGCACTGTATATCATAGTCAGTATCAAGCACTGTGTACCGTTCAGTCAGTATCACACACTGTATATCATTCAGTCAGTATCACACACTGGATATCATTCAGTCAGTATCAAGCACTGTGTACCGTTCAGTCAGTATCACGCACTGTATATCACACAGTCAGTATCACACACTGTATATCACTCAGTCAGTATCACGCACGGCATATCATTCAGTCAGTATCAAGCACTGTGTACCGTTCAGTCAGTATCACACACTGTATATCACACAGTCAGTATCACACACTGTATATCACTCAGTCAGTATCACGCACGGCATATCATCCAGTCAGTATCACGCACTGTATATCACTCAGTCCATATCACACACTGCATATCATTCAGTCAGTATCACGCACTGTATATCACTCAGTCCGTATCATACACTGTATATCATTCAGTCGGTATCACACACTGTATATCATACAGTCAGTATCACACACTGTATATCATTCAGTCAGTATCACACACTGTATATCACTCAGTCAGTATCACGCACGGCATATCATCCAGTCAGTATCACGCACTGTATATCACTCAGTCCATATCACACACTGCATATCATTCAGTCCATATCACACACTGCATATCATTCAGTCAGTATCACGCACTGTATATCACTCAGTCCGTATCATACACTGTATATCATTCAGTCGGTATCACACACTGTATATCATTCAGTCGGTATCACACACTGTATATCATTCAGTCGGTATCACACACTGTATATCATTCAGTTGGTATCACACACTGTATATCATTCAGTCGGTATCACACACTGTATATCATTCAGTCGGTATCACGCACTGTATACCATTCAGTCGGTATCACGCACTGTATATCATTCAGTCGGTATCACACATTGTATATCATTCAGTCAGTATCACACACTGTATATCATTCAGACAGTATCACACACTGTATATCATTCAGTCAGTATCACACACTGTATATCATTCAGACAGTATCACACACTGTATATCATTCAGTCAGTATCACACACTGCATATCATTCAGTCAGTATCACACACTGTATATCATTCAGACAGTATCACACACTGTATATCATTCAGACAGTATCACACACTGGATATCATTCAGTCAGTATCACACACTGGATATCATTCAGACAGTATCACACACTGGATATCATTCAGTCAGTATCACACACTGGATATCACTCAGTCAGTATCACACACTGTATACCATTCAGTCGGTATCACACACTGGATATCATTCAGTCCGTATCACACACTGGATATCATTCAGTCCGTATCACACACTGGATATCATTCAGTCCGTATCACACACTGGATATCATTCAGTCCGTATCACACACTGGATATCATTCAGTCAGTATCACACAATGTATATCATTCAGTCAGTATCACACACTGGATATCATTCAGTCCGTATCACACACTGGATATCATTCAGTCAGTATCACACACTGGATATCATTCAGACAGTATCACACACTGGATATCATTCAGTCAGTATCACACACTGGATATCATTCAGACAGTATCACACACTGGATATCATTCAGTCAGTATCACACACTGGATATCATTCAGACAGTATCACACACTGGATATCATTCAGTCAGTATCACACACTGGATATCATTCAGACAGTATCACACACTGGATATCATTCAGACAGTATCACACACTGTATATCATTCAGTCAGTATCACCGACAACGCTGCACTGTCGGAGGGTCGGTACCGAGGGAGCGCCGCACTGTCGGAGGGTCGGTACTGAGGGAGCGCCGCACTGTCGGAGGGTCAGTACTGAGGGAGCGCCGCACTGTCGGAGGGTCAGTACTGAGGGAGCGCCGCACTGTCGGAGGGTCGGTACTGAGGGAGCGCCGCACTGTCGGAGGGTCGGCACTGAGGGAGCGCCGCACTGTCGGAGGGTCAGTACTGAGGGAGCGCCGCACTGTCGGAGGGTCGGCACTGAGGGAGCGCCGCACTGTCGGAGGGTCGATACTGAGGGAGCGCCGCACTGTCGGAGGGTCGGTACTGAGGGAGCGCCGCACTGTCGGAGGGTCGGTACTGAGGGAGCGCCGCACTGTCGGAGGGTCGGTACTGAGGGAGCGCCGCACTGTCGGAGGGTCGGTGCTGAGGGAGCGCCGCACTGTTGGAGGTTCGGTACTGAGGGGAGCGCCGCACTGTCGGAGGGTCAGTACTGAGGGAGCGCTGCATTGTCTGAGGGTCAGTACTGAGGGAGTGCCGCACTATCGGAGGGTCAGTACTGAGGGAGCACTGCACTGTCGGAGGGTCAGTACTGAGGGAGCACTGCACTGTCAGAGGGTCAGTACTGAGGGAGCGCCGCACTGTCGGAGGGTCAGTACTGAGGGAGCGCCGCACTGTCGGAGGGTCAGTACTGAGGGAGCCCCGCACTGTCGGAGGGTCAGTACTGAGGGAGCCCCGCACTGTCGGAGGGTCGGTACTGAGGGAGCGCCGCACTGTCGGAGGGGCCGTCTTTCGGGATGAGACGTTAAACCGAGGGCCCCGTCTGCCCCTCTCGGGTGGGTGTAAAAGATCCCACGGCCCACTATTGAAAGAAGAGCAGGGGGGAGTTCTCCCCGGGGTCCTGGGCCCCGATATTTATCCCTCGACCAACATCACGAGATGATCTGGGTCATTTCTCACATCGCTGTTTGTGGGATCTTGCTGTGCGCAAATCGGCTGCTGCGTTTCCCACATTACAACAGTGAGCACACCTCAAAAAAAGTCCTTCATTGGCCGTGAAGCTTTGGGACGTCCCGAGGTGGTGAAAGGGGTTGGGTATTAATGGGGAGATCTCTCTCTCTCTCTCTCTCTCTCCGTGTCTCTCTCTCAATCATTTTCCTCTCCACACTTGCTCCCATTGTGTTTTTCTGTCTCTACTCATGTTTCACCCTATTGCTTATGTTCTCCGTCTCCTTCTCGTATTCTGTTTCAATCAGTCTCTCCCTCTCTCTCTCTCTCTGTCTCTCTCACTCACTCTGTTTTTCTCTCTCTCTCTCACTCTGTCTCTCTCTTTCTAATTCTTTGGCTCTGTCTTTCTCTCTCTCCTTTTCTCTGTCTCCGTGTGTGTGTCTCTCTTTCTCTCTCTGTCTCTCTCTCTCTCTGTCTCTCTCTA
>NW_027139626.1:127500-131297 GCF_035084215.1 Heptranchias perlo | reverse complement strand
TAAAAATGTTGCCGCTTTTGTTTAATCGTTTCCCTGCTATGTGGTCAACCTTTTCCCCTTTCAGACTTCATCGCCGCGCATTGTTGTCGACTTCTGGTTAATCATTTTTCCCCTTTAAATCTTTTTTTGCCACTTTCGGTTAACCATTTCACCCAGCTTCTGGTTAACCATTTGCCCCATTATACTGAATTTTTCCGCTTTGGTTTAATCATTTCCCTGCTTTCTTGTCAACCTTTTCCCCTTTTGGACTTCGCCGCCGCACTTTGCTTTTGCCTTCTGGTTAAACATTTCTCCCCTTTTAATCCTTTTTCCCACTTTTGGTTCACCAGTTCACCCAGCTTCTGGTTAACCATTTCCCCTTTGGGACTTAAGTCTCTGAGCATTCTTTTGGGATTCTGGTTAACCATTTGCCACTTTTTTAAAATGTTGCCGCTTTTGTTTAATGCTTTCCCTGCTTTCTGGTCAACCTTTTCCCCTTACGACTTCGCCGCCGCACTTTGCTTTCGCCTTCTGGTTAATCATTTCACCCCTTTTAATCCTTTTTCCCACTTTGGGTTGGACAGTTCACCCAGCTACTGGTTAACCATTTCCCCTTTGGGACTTAAGTCTCTGAGCATTCTTTTGTGATTCTGGTTCACCATTTGTCCCTTTTTAAAAGATATTGCTGCTTTTGATTAAACCTTTCCCTGCTTTGCGGTCGACCTATTCCTCTTTCAGACTTCATCGCCGCACCTTGTTTTCGACATCTGGTTCAACATTTCTCCCCTTTTAATCCTTTTTCCCACTTTTGGTTAAGCAGTTCACCCAGCTTCTGGTTCACCATTTGCCCCTTTTTACTGAATTTTTCTGCTTTTGTTTAATCATTTCCCTGCTTTGCGGTCGACCTATTCCTCTTTCAGACTTCATCGCCGCGCATTGTTTTCGACATCTGGTTCAACATTTCTCCCCTTTTAATCCTCTTTCCCACTTTTGGTTAAGCAGTTCACCCAACTTCTGGTTAACCATTTGCCCCTTCTTACTGAATTTTTCTGCTTTTGTTTAATCATTTCCCTGCTTTATGGTCAACCTTTTCCCCTTTAGGACTTCGCCGCCGCACTTTGCTTTCGCCTTCTGGTTAATCATTTCACAACATTTTAATCCTTTTTCCCACTTTTGGTTAAACAGTTCACCCAGCTTCTGGTTAACCATTTGCCCCTTTGGGACTTAAGTCTCTGAGCATTCTTTTGGGATTCTGGTTCACCATTTGTCCCTTTTTAAAAGATATTGCTGCTTCTGTTTAATCCTTTCCCTGCTTTGCGGTCAACCTTTTCCTCTTTCAGACTTCATCGCCGCGCATTGTTTTCGACATCTGGTTCAACATTTCTCCCCTTTTAATCCTCTTTCCCACTTTTGGTTAAGCAGTTCACCCAACTTCTGGTTCACCACTTGCCCCTTTTTACTGAATTTTTCTGCTTTTGTTTAATCATTTCCCTGCTTTCCGGTCAACCTTTCCCTCTTTCAGACTTAATCGCCGCACATTGTTGTCGACTTCTGGTTGATCAGTTGGTTAATCATTTCACCCCTTTTAATCCTTTTTCCCACTTTGGTTAAACAGTTCACCCAGCTACTGGTTAACCATTTCCCCTTTGGCACTTAAGTCTCTGAGCATTCTTTTGGATTCTGGTAAACCATTTGTCCTTTTTAAAAAATGCTGCTGCTTTTGTTTAATGCTTGCCCTGCTTTGCGGTCGATCATTTCACCCCTTTTAATCCATTTTTGCCACTTTGGGTTAAACAGTTCACACAACTTCTGGTTCACCATTTCACATTTCGGAACTTTTATTCCCACCATTACTTTGGGCTTCTGGTTCATCATTTCACGCTGTTTTACAAATCTTTGCCGCTTCACTTTTAATCCACAAACCGTGGCTCGCTTTCGGGTGGGGGGGGGGTAGCGGGTTTGGGCCGGGCACTCGACATCCCGGTGTGCGACCGGGTTCGTTCTGGTACCGCTCGGTGCCCCTCGTCCTGCTCTTGCCGCGGAAGCAAACCAGACGACCGTCGGTCTCACGCCCGAGGGGAGAGGAGGCGGAAAGCGGTTTGCAGCCTTTCGCTGTACCTCCGGCGGGCAGCGCCGCACCTCCGAGTGCTCGGTACCGTTCGCTGCGCCTCGTCCGGCCGCACGCAGCGAGCCAAACCCGGAGGAAATCGGCCTGTGCCTTCTCGAGATATGGGCCTCCGGGTGGGACGGACAAACCGGGGCCCCCGAGCTCGCTTTCGGCGGCCCGGCACTCGACTTCCCGGTGTCCGAACGTGATCCTTCCGGTACCCTTCGGTGCCCCTTGCCCGACTCCAGCTCCCGTGCTGAAGCGGAGTCGGTCGGCCTGACGGCCGCCGAGTTAGCCAGCGGAAAGCGGTGCGCAGCCTTTCGCTTGCAGCTCCGGCGGGCAGCGCCGCACCTCCGGCTGCTCAGTGCCGTCCGCTGCTCCCCTTCCGGCTGCACGCAGCGAACCATACCCGGAGGAAATCGGCCTCGGCCTTCCGGAGATATGGGCCTGCGAGTGGGACCAATAAATCGGTGCACATTTCCGGCTCGGTTTCCGGCCTCGGCACTATCAGTTCACGCCGTCCGACCGACGTCGTTCTGGCACGGTTCCGTTGCTCCTTGATTCGGTCCAGCCACGGTAATCAGCCGAAGATGGTGGGGGGGGGACACATTGCCCGCCGAGTTAGCCGGAGGAAATCGGCCTCGGACTTCCTCAGATATCAGCCTCCGGGTGGGACAGACAAACCGGGGACCCGAGCACGCTTTCGGCGGCCCGCTGGTCGACTTCCCGGTGTGCGACCGGGTTCGTTCCGGTACCGTTCGCTGCCCCTCGTCCTGCTCTAGCCGCGGAGACAAACCCGACGACCGTCGGTCTCACGCCCGCGGAGGGAGGTGGCGGAAAGTGGTTTGCAGCCTTTCGCTGTACCTCCGGCGGGCAGCGCCCGACCTCCGAGTGCTCGGTACCGTCCGCTGCGCCTGGTCCTGCCGCACACAACGAGCCATACCCGGTGGAAATCGGCCTGTGCCTTCCAGAGATATGGGCCCCGGGTGGGACGGACAAACCGGGGCCCCGTGCTCGCTTTCGGCGGCCCGCTAGTCGACTTCCCGGTGTGCGACCGGGTTCCTTCCGGTACCGTTCGCTGCCCCCTCGTCCTGCTCTAGCCGCGGAAACAAACCCGACGACCGTCGGTCTCACGCCCGCGGAGGGAGGCGGCGGAAAGTGGTTTGCAGCCTTTCGCTGTACCTCCGGCGGGCAGCGCCCGACCTCCGAGTGCTCGGTACCGTCCCCTGCGCCTGGTCCGGCCGCACGCAACGAGCCATACCCGGAGGAAATCGGCCTGTGCCTTCCGGAGATATGGGCCTCCGGGTGGGACGGACAAACCGGGGCCCCGAGCGGTGGCACCCTGCTCGCTTTCGGCGGCCCGGCACTCGACTTCCCGGTGTGCGAACGTCATCGTTCCGGTACCCTTCGGTGCCCCTTGCCCCACTCTAGCTCCGGTGCTAAAGCGGAGTCGGTCGGTCTCACGGACGCCGAGTTAGCAGGCGGAAAGGGGTGCGCAGCCTTTCGCTGTCACTCCGGCGGGCAGCACCGCACCTCCGAGTGCTCGGTACCGAACGCTGCGCCTCCTCCTGCCGCACGCAACGAGCCATACCCGGAGGAAATCGGCCTCGGCGTTCCGGAGTTATCCGCCTCCGAGTGGGCCTGACCAAGCGGGGTGAACTGGAAATCATTAACCAACGTACTTCCATGTTTTCACCCGCAGAGGGCAGCA
>NW_027139626.1:107500-115000 GCF_035084215.1 Heptranchias perlo | reverse complement strand
CTTTATATTATTATAATATAATATAATGTGTATATGTTTTCGAAAAGCATCCACCAGCAATCCATGGTGAGCCTCTCTCTGCTGGCAAGCTCCTCCTGCCTGAGCCCGACGCTGTCGAGGCTCAACACGATTTCAGACTGACAAAGAGTTCGAAAATTGCCGCCTGATGTAGCTTTAAATGCTGACAGGTGACTTCCGAGTGCTCTTGTAAAGGTCTCCGCTTTGAAATTGAGAGCCTTTTGCCAAGTGTCACTTTTTCAGGCACTCTTAAAGTGCACCTGGGCTGTCAGAGAAAGCTCTGAAAATCGTGTTCTCGAAAATCTCCGGGTACCCGACCAATCCCTAGGTGCCCGAATGACAAGTGTCAATTCGGCAGGACGGCCTCCCACCTCCGGCCGCAGATGCGTCACTAAATCCCCGCAACGGGGGCTTTCTCATTTCGGCATAGGGGCTTCCGCGGCCAACTCATTAACCTGTGCTCGGACTTTTTGTGCCACAAGTGCAAGGGACCGTTTGCCGGCAGCTACTCGCACCCCCCCGCCCAGGGGGGGAATCCTCTGACCGGAGATCCGAAACGCCGGCCGAATCCATCCCCGTCGGACTTCCGAAGGGGTTCCCTCGACCGACTGACTTCCGAACTCCTTTCTGGGCTTAAACGGGTGGAATTCGGACCCTCTCGCAAGGGAGCCGAAGCCCGCCAGCCCCGGGAGGCCTCGGGGCCGCCGTTTTCAAGCCCGACCAAAAAACCCGAAAAATGGGGAAAAATGGGAAAAATTCCCACTCCCAAAAGGCTTAAAAGTCGGTTGGGCGGCAGCCCGGGTCGGTCTCTGCAGACCTGGAGGCGCTGGACACAAGTCTGGTAAACAGGCTAAGTCTCGACATGCCACCTCTTACTATCCTGCAGGTACCCCGCCAATCCCCCCGGAACCGGCTGGCAATTGGCGAATCAGCGGGACGAATTTGAATTCGTGACCGACTTTCTGACACCGAATCGCCGCAAACGCGTTTCGATTTTTCGGCTTCGGTACCTCCCATCAGACTTTGACTGGCCATATCTCCGGACTCACGTGTCGCAGCCGGGACCTTCAGGCACCGTTCGACGCGTCTACCCCTGCCCCGTCGAATGGCGCCCCTCGCGGTGTGGTCCGATTTCCGCATTTTGGTCAGATTTGCCTCCAAAATTTTCAGATTGAGTTGACGAATGCCCCCTACGGGGTAACCTCTTGCCCTTTCGGACCTGGTCCCTGTGACTTAATTTCCGCCTTTTGCTCAATCGTTTCCCCATTTATAATTAATTTTAAAAATCTGGTTACTCAGTTCTGGTTTACCAGTTCCCTCTTCGGACTTAGTTTTTGGTTAATCATTTCCGGTTCACCAGTTCCCGTTTTGGACTTAGTCTCTGCGGGCCGTTTCTCATCTTTTGGTTCATCAGTTCCCCTCTTTTAATAATTTTTTGGCTGCTTTCGTTTGATCATTTCCCTGCCTTCTGGGTAACTTTTCCACCTTAGGACTTCATCGCCGCACATTGTTTTCGACTTCTGGTTGATCATTTCACCCCTTTTAATCATTTTTGTAACTTTTGGTTAACCATTTCACCCAGCTTCTGGTTAACCATTTCCCCTTTGGGACTTAGTCTGTGAGCATTCTTTTGGGATTCTGGTTAACCATTTGCCAATTTTTAAAAAATGTTGCCACTTTTGTTTAATGCTTTCTGGTCAACCTTTCCCTCTTTCAGACTTCACCGCGGCACATTGCTTCAGCCTCCTGGTTAATCATTTCACCCCTTTTAATCATTTTTGCAACTTTTGGTTAACCATTTCCCCCAGCTTCTGGTTAACCATTTCCCCTTTGGGACTTGGTCTCTGAGCATTCTTTTGGGATTCTGGTTAATCATTTGCCAATTTTTAAAAAATGTTGCCACTTTTGTTTAATGCTTTCTGGTCAACCTTTCCCTCTTTCAGACTTCACCGCGGCACATTGCTTCAGCCTCCTGGTTAATCATTTCACCCCTTTTAATCATTTTTGCAACTTTTGGTTAACCATTTCCCCCAGCTTCTGGTTAACCATTTCCCCTTTGGGACTTGGTCTCTGAGCATTCTTTTGGGATTCTGGTTAATCATTTGCCACTTTTTTAAAAATGTTGCCACTTTTGTTTAATGCTTTCTGGTCAACCTTTCCCTCTTTCAGACTTCACCGCGGCACATTGCTTCAGCCTCCTGGTTAATCATTTCACCCCTTTTAATCATTTTTGCAACTTTTGGTTAACCATTTCCCCCAGCTTCTGGTTAACCATTTCCCCTTTGGGACTTAGTCTCTGAGCATTCTTTTGGGATTCTGGTTAATCATTTGCCAATTTTTTAAAAATGTTGCCACTTTTGTTTAATGCTTTCTGGTCAACCTTTCCCTCTTTCAGACTTCACCGCGGCACATTGCTTTAGCCTCCTGGTTAATCATTTCACCCCTTTTAATCATTTTTGCAACTTTTGGTTAACCATTTCCCCCAGCTTCTGGTTAACCATTTCCCCTTTGGGACTTAGTCTCTGAGCATTCTTTTGGGATTCTGGTTAATCATTTGCCACTTTTTTAAAAATGTTGCCGCTTTTGTTTAATGCTTTCCCTGCTTTGTGGTCAACCTTTTCCCCTTTAGGACTTCACCGCGGCACATTGCTTCAGCCTCCTGGTTAATCATTTCACCCCTTTTAATCATTTTTGCAACTTTTGGTTAACCATTTCCCCCAGCTTCTGGTTAACCATTTCCCCTTTGGGACTTGGTCTCTGAGCATTCTTTTGGGATTCTGGTTAATCATTTGCCACTTTTTAAAAAATGTTGCCGCTTTTGTTTAATGCTTTCCCTGCTTTCTGGTCAACCTTTTCCCCTTTAGGACTTCACCGCAGCACATTGCTTTAGCCTCCTGGTTAATCATTTCACCCCTTTTAATCATTTTTGCAACTTTTGGTTAACCATTTCCCCCAGCTTCTGGTTAACCATTTCCCCTTTGGGACTTAGTCTCTGAGCATTCTTTTGGGATTCTGGTTAACCATTTGCCAATTTTTTTAAAATGTTGCCACTTTTGTTTAATGCTTTCTGGTCAACCTTTCCCTCTTTCAGACTTCACCGCCGCACATAATTTTCGACTTCTGGTTGATCATTTCACCCCTTTTAATCATTTTTGCAACTTTTGGTTAACCATTTCCCCCAGCTTCTGGTTAACCATTTCCCCTTTGGGACTTAGTCCCTGAGCATTCTTTTGGGATTCTGGTTAATCATTTGCCACTTTTTTAAAAATTTTGCCGCTTTTGTTTAATCGTTTCCCTGCTATGTGGTCAACCTTTTCCCCTTTCAGACTTCATCGCCGCGCATTGTTGTCGACTTCTGGTTAATCATTTTTCCCCTTTAAATCTTTTTTTGCCACTTTTGGTTAACCATTTCACCCAGCTTCTGGTTAACCATTTGCCCCATTTTACTGAATTTTTCCGCTTTGGTTTAATCATTTCCCTGCTTTCTTGTCAACCTTTTCCCCTTTTGGACTTCGCCGCCGCACTTTGCTTTTGCCTTCTGGTTAAACATTTCTCCCCTTTTAATCCTTTTTCCCACTTTTGGTTCACCAGTTCACCCAGCTTCTGGTTCACCATTTCCCCTTTGGGACTTAAGTCTCTGAGCATTCTTTTGGGATTCTGGTTAACCATTTGCCACTTTTTAAAAAATGTTGCTGCTTTTGTTTAATGCTTTCCCTGCTTTCTGGTCAACCTTTTCCTCTTTCCGACTTCATCGCCGCACCTTGTTTACGACATCCGGTTAAACATTTCTCCCCTTTCAATCCTTTTTGCCACTTTTGGTTAAGCAGTTCAACCAGCTTCTGGTTAACCATTTGCCCCTTCTTACTGAATTTTTCTGCTTTTGTTTAATCATTTCCCTGCTTTATGGTCAACCTTTTCCCCTTTAGGACTTCGCCGCCGCACTTTGCTTTCGCCTTCTGGTTAATCATTTCACAACATTTTAATCCTTTTTCCCACTTTTGGTTAAACAGTTCACCCAGCTTCTGGTTAACCATTTGCCCCTTTGGGACTTAAGTCTCTGAGCATTATTTTGGGATTCTGGTTAACCATTTGCCACTTTTTAAAAAATGTTGCCGCTTTTGTTTAATCGTTTCCCTGCTTTCTGGTCAACCTTTTCTCCTTTAGGACTTCGCCGCCGCACTTTGCTTTCGCCTTCTGGTTAATCATTTCACCCCTTTTAATCCTTTTTCCCACTTTTGGTTAAACAGTTCACCCAGCTTCTGGTTAACCATTTGCCCCTTTGGGACTTAAGTCTCTGAGCATTCTTTTGGGATTCTGGTTCACCATTTGTCCCTTTTTAAAAGATATTGCTGCTTCTGTTTAATCCTTTCCCTGCTTTGCGGTCAACCTTTTCCTCTTTCAGACTTCATCGCCGCGCATTGTTTTCGACATCTGGTTCAACATTTCTCCCCTTTTAATCCTCTTTCCCACTTTTGGTTAAGCAGTTCACCCAACTTCTGGTTAACCATTTGCCCCTTTTTACTGAATTTTTCTGCTTTGGTTTAATCATTTCCCTGCTTTATGGTCAACCTTTTCCCCTTTAGGACTTTGACGCGGCACATTGCTTTCGCCTTCTGGTTAATCATTTCACCCCTTTTAATCCTTTTTCCCACTTTTGGTTAAACAGTTCACCCAGCTACTGGTTAACCATTTCCCCTTTGGCACTTAAGTCTCTGAGCATTCTTTTGGGATTCTGGTAAACCATTTGTCCCTTTTTAAAAAATGCTGCTGCTTTTGTTTAATGCTTGCCCTGCTTTGCGGTCGATCATTTCACCCCTTTTAATCCATTTTTGCCACTTTGGGTTAAACAGTTCACACAACTTCTGGTTCACCATTTCACATTTCGGAACTTTTATTCCCACCATTACTTTGGGCTTCTGGTTCATCATTTCACGCTGTTTTACAAATCTTTGCCGCTTCACTTTTAATCCACAAACCGTGGCTCGCTTTCGGGTGGGGGGGGGGTAGCGGGTTTGGGCCGGGCACTCGACATCCCGGTGTGCGACCGGGTTCGTTCTGGTACCGCTCGGTGCCCCTCGTCCTGCTCTTGCCGCGGAAGCAAACCAGACGACCGTCGGTCTCACGCCCGAGGGGAGAGGAGGCGGAAAGCGGTTTGCAGCCTTTCGCTGTACCTCCGGCGGGCAGCGCCGCACCTCCGAGTGCTCGGTACCGTTCGCTGCGCCTCGTCCGGCCGCACGCAGCGAGCCAAACCCGGAGGAAATCGGCCTGTGCCTTCTCGAGATATGGGCCTCCGGGTGGGACGGACAAACCGGGGCCCCGAGCTCGCTTTCGGCGGCCCGGCACTCGACTTCCCGGTGTCCGAACGTGATCCTTCCGGTACCCTTCGGTGCCCCTTGCCCGACTCCAGCTCCCGTGCTGAAGCGGAGTCGGTCGGCCTGACGGCCGCCGAGTTAGCCAGCGGAAAGCGGTGCGCAGCCTTTCGCTTGCAGCTCCGGCGGGCAGCGCCGCACCTCCGGCTGCTCAGTGCCGTCCGCTGCTCCCCTTCCGGCTGCACGCAGCGAACCATACCCGGAGGAAATCGGCCTCGGCCTTCCGGAGATATGGGCCTGCGAGTGGGACCAATAAATCGGTGCACATTTCCGGCTCGGTTTCCGGCCTCGGCACTATCAGTTCACGCCGTCCGACCGACGTCGTTCTGGCACGGTTCCGTTGCTCCTTGATCCGGTCCAGCCACGGTAATCAGCCGAAGATGGTGGGGGGGGGACACATTGCCCGCCGAGTTAGCCGGAGGAAATCGGCCTCGGACTTCCTCAGATATCAGCCTCCGGGTGGGACAGACAAACCGGGGACCCGAGCACGCTTTCGGCGGCCCGCTGGTCGACTTCCCGGTGTGCGACCGGGTTCGTTCCGGTACCGTTCGCTGCCCCTCGTCCTGCTCTAGCCGCGGAGACAAACCCGACGACCGTCGGTCTCACGCCCGCGGAGGGAGGTGGCGGAAAGTGGTTTGCAGCCTTTCGCTGTACCTCCGGCGGGCAGCGCCCGACCTCCGAGTGCTCGGTACCGTCCGCTGCGCCTGGTCCTGCCGCACACAACGAGCCATACCCGGTGGAAATCGGCCTGTGCCTTCCAGAGATATGGGCCTCCGGGTGGGACGGACAAACCGGGGCCCCGTGCTCGCTTTCGGCGGCCCGCTAGTCGACTTCCCGGTGTGCGACCGGGTTCCTTCCGGTACCGTTCGCTGCCCCTCGTCCTGCTCTAGCCGCGGAAACAAACCCGACGACCGTCGGTCTCACGCCCGCGGAGGGAGGCGGCGGAAAGTGGTTTGCAGCCTTTCGCTGTACCTCCGGCGGGCAGCGCCCGACCTCCGAGTGCTCGGTACCGTCCGCTGCGCCTGGTCCGGCCGCACGCAACGAGCCATACCCGGAGGAAATCGGCCTGTGCCTTCCGGAGATATGGGCCTCCGGGTGGGACGGACAAACCGGGGCCCCGAGCGGTGGCACCCTGCTCGCTTTCGGCGGCCCGGCACTCGACTTCCCGGTGTGCGAACGTCATCGTTCCGGTACCCTTCGGTGCCCCTTGCCCCACTCTAGCTCCGGTGCTAAAGCGGAGTCGGTCGGTCTCACGGACGCCGAGTTAGCAGGCGGAAAGGGGTGCGCAGCCTTTCGCTGTCACTCCGGCGGGCAGCACCGCACCTCCGAGTGCTCGGTACCGAACGCTGCGCCTCCTCCTGCCGCACGCAACGAGCCATACCCGGAGGAAATCGGCCTCGGCGTTCCGGAGTTATCCGCCTCCGAGTGGGCCTGACCAAGCGGGGTGAACTGGAAATCATTAACCAACGTACTTCCATGTTTTCACCCGCAGAGGGCAGCACTCTCTTCTCCGTTTTAAACTGGGCCGACCCGGCTCCGTTTCGAGACCCGGCACTCGACTTCCCGGTGTGCGACCGGGTTCGTTCCGGTACCGTTCGCTGCCCCTCGTCCTGCTCTAGCCGCGGAACTAAACCCGACGACCGTCGGTCTCACGCCCGCGGAGGGAGGCGGCGGAAAGTGGTTTGCAGCCTTTCGCTGTACCTCCGGCGGGCAGCGCCCGACCTCCGAGTGCTCGGTACCGTCCGCTGCGCCTGGTCCGGCCGCACACAACGAGCCATACCCGGAGGAAATCGGCCTGTGCCTTCCGGAGATATGGGCCTCCGGGTGGGACGGACAAACCGGGGCCCCGAGCGGTGGCACCCTGCTCGCTTTCGGCGGCCCGGCACTCGACTTCCCGGTGTGCGAACGTCATCGTTCCGGTACCCTTCGGTGCCCCTTGCCCCACTCTAGCTCCGGTGCTAAAGCGGAGTCGGTCGGTCTCACGGACGCCGAGTTAGCAGGCGGAAAGGGGTGCGCAGCCTTTCGCTGTCACTCCGGCGGGCAGCACCGCACCTCCGAGTGCTCGGTACCGAACGCTGCGCCTCCTCCTGCCGCACGCAACGAGCCATACCCG
>NW_027139626.1:85000-95000 GCF_035084215.1 Heptranchias perlo | reverse complement strand
AAGTGTCAACCTGTTTTAAAAGTCATCGCTATGCCGGCACAGGTGACTTTCAAGTTAAAGAGTTCTCTTTATTGGCTTTCAAAAAAATCTGCAAAGTGTCACAGAGATTTTGAGAAACTCTTTTTTTTCTTTATATTATTATAATATAATATAATGTGTATATGTTTTCGAAAAGCATCCACCAGCAATCCATGGTGAGCCTCTCTCTGCTGGCAAGCTCCTCCTGCCTGAGCCCGACGCTGTCGAGGCTCAACACGATTTCAGACTGACAAAGAGTTCGAAAATTGCCGCCTGATGTAGCTTTAAATGCTGACAGGTGACTTCCGAGTGCTCTTGTAAAGGTCTCCGCTTTGAAATTGAGAGCCTTTTGCCAAGTGTCACTTTTTCAGGCACTCTTAAAGTGCACCTGGGCTGTCAGAGAAAGCTCTGAAAATCGTGTTCTCGAAAATCTCCGGGTACCCGACCAATCCCTAGGTGCCCGAATGACAAGTGTCAATTCGGCAGGACGGCCTCCCACCTCCGGCCGCAGATGCGTCACTAAATCCCCGCAACGGGGGCTTTCTCATTTCGGCATAGGGGCTTCCGCGGCCAACTCATTAACCTGTGCTCGGACTTTTTGTGCCACAAGTGCAAGGGACCGTTTGCCGGCAGCTACTCGCACCCCCCCGCCCAGGGGGGGAATCCTCTGACCGGAGATCCGAAACGCCGGCCGAATCCATCCCCGTCGGACTTCCGAAGGGGTTCCCTCGACCGACTGACTTCCGAACTCCTTTCTGGGCTTAAACGGGTGGAATTCGGACCCTCTCGCAAGGGAGCCGAAGCCCGCCAGCCCCGGGAGGCCTCGGGGCCGCCGTTTTCAAGCCCGACCAAAAAACCCGAAAAATGGGGAAAAATGGGAAAAATTCCCACTCCCAAAAGGCTTAAAAGTCGGTTGGGCGGCAGCCCGGGTCGGTCTCTGCAGACCTGGAGGCGCTGGACACAAGTCTGGTAAACAGGCTAAGTCTCGACATGCCACCTCTTACTATCCTGCAGGTACCCCGCCAATCCCCCCGGAACCGGCTGGCAATTGGCGAATCAGCGGGACGAATTTGAATTCGTGACCGACTTTCTGACACCGAATCGCCGCAAACGCGTTTCGATTTTTCGGCTTCGGTACCTCCCATCAGACTTTGACTGGCCATATCTCCGGACTCACGTGTCGCAGCCGGGACCTTCAGGCACCGTTCGACGCGTCTACCCCTGCCCCGTCGAATGGCGCCCCTCGCGGTGTGGTCCGATTTCCGCATTTTGGTCAGATTTGCCTCCAAAATTTTCAGATTGAGTTGACGAATGCCCCCTACGGGGTAACCTCTTGCCCTTTCGGACCTGGTCCCTGTGACTTAATTTCCGCCTTTTGCTCAATCGTTTCCCCATTTATAATTAATTTTAAAAATCTGGTTACTCAGTTCTGGTTTACCAGTTCCCTCTTCGGACTTAGTTTTTGGTTAATCATTTCCGGTTCACCAGTTCCCGTTTTGGACTTAGTCTCTGCGGGCCGTTTCTCATCTTTTGGTTCATCAGTTCCCCTCTTTTAATAATTTTTTGGCTGCTTTCGTTTGATCATTTCCCTGCCTTCTGGGTAACTTTTCCACCTTAGGACTTCATCGCCGCACATTGTTTTCGACTTCTGGTTGATCATTTCACCCCTTTTAATCATTTTTGTAACTTTTGGTTAACCATTTCACCCAGCTTCTGGTTAACCATTTCCCCTTTGGGACTTAGTCTGTGAGCATTCTTTTGGGATTCTGGTTAACCATTTGCCAATTTTTAAAAAATGTTGCCACTTTTGTTTAATGCTTTCTGGTCAACCTTTCCCTCTTTCAGACTTCACCGCGGCACATTGCTTCAGCCTCCTGGTTAATCATTTCACCCCTTTTAATCATTTTTGCAACTTTTGGTTAACCATTTCCCCCAGCTTCTGGTTAACCATTTCCCCTTTGGGACTTGGTCTCTGAGCATTCTTTTGGGATTCTGGTTAATCATTTGCCAATTTTTAAAAAATGTTGCCACTTTTGTTTAATGCTTTCTGGTCAACCTTTCCCTCTTTCAGACTTCACCGCGGCACATTGCTTCAGCCTCCTGGTTAATCATTTCACCCCTTTTAATCATTTTTGCAACTTTTGGTTAACCATTTCCCCCAGCTTCTGGTTAACCATTTCCCCTTTGGGACTTGGTCTCTGAGCATTCTTTTGGGATTCTGGTTAATCATTTGCCACTTTTTTAAAAATGTTGCCACTTTTGTTTAATGCTTTCTGGTCAACCTTTCCCTCTTTCAGACTTCACCGCGGCACATTGCTTCAGCCTCCTGGTTAATCATTTCACCCCTTTTAATCATTTTTGCAACTTTTGGTTAACCATTTCCCCCAGCTTCTGGTTAACCATTTCCCCTTTGGGACTTAGTCTCTGAGCATTCTTTTGGGATTCTGGTTAATCATTTGCCAATTTTTTAAAAATGTTGCCACTTTTGTTTAATGCTTTCTGGTCAACCTTTCCCTCTTTCAGACTTCACCGCGGCACATTGCTTTAGCCTCCTGGTTAATCATTTCACCCCTTTTAATCATTTTTGCAACTTTTGGTTAACCATTTCCCCCAGCTTCTGGTTAACCATTTCCCCTTTGGGACTTAGTCTCTGAGCATTCTTTTGGGATTCTGGTTAATCATTTGCCACTTTTTTAAAAATGTTGCCGCTTTTGTTTAATGCTTTCCCTGCTTTGTGGTCAACCTTTTCTCCCTTTAGGACTTCACCGCGGCACATTGCTTCAGCCTCCTGGTTAATCATTTCACCCCTTTTAATCATTTTTGCAACTTTTGGTTAACCATTTCCCCCAGCTTCTGGTTAACCATTTCCCCTTTGGGACTTGGTCTCTGAGCATTCTTTTGGGATTCTGGTTAATCATTTGCCACTTTTTAAAAAATGTTGCCGCTTTTGTTTAATGCTTTCCCTGCTTTCTGGTCAACCTTTTCCCCTTTAGGACTTCACCGCAGCACATTGCTTTAGCCTCCTGGTTAATCATTTCACCCCTTTTAATCATTTTTGCAACTTTTGGTTAACCATTTCCCCCAGCTTCTGGTTAACCATTTCCCCTTTGGGACTTAGTCTCTGAGCATTCTTTTGGGATTCTGGTTAACCATTTGCCAATTTTTTTAAAATGTTGCCACTTTTGTTTAATGCTTTCTGGTCAACCTTTCCCTCTTTCAGACTTCACCGCCGCACATAATTTTCGACTTCTGGTTGATCATTTCACCCCTTTTAATCATTTTTGCAACTTTTGGTTAACCATTTCCCCCAGCTTCTGGTTAACCATTTCCCCTTTGGGACTTAGTCCCTGAGCATTCTTTTGGGATTCTGGTTAATCATTTGCCACTTTTTTAAAAATTTTGCCGCTTTTGTTTAATCGTTTCCCTGCTATGTGGTCAACCTTTTCCCCTTTCAGACTTCATCGCCGCGCATTGTTGTCGACTTCTGGTTAATCATTTTTCCCCTTTAAATCTTTTTTTGCCACTTTTGGTTAACCATTTCACCCAGCTTCTGGTTAACCATTTGCCCCATTTTACTGAATTTTTCCGCTTTGGTTTAATCATTTCCCTGCTTTCTTGTCAACCTTTTCCCCTTTTGGACTTCGCCGCCGCACTTTGCTTTTGCCTTCTGGTTAAACATTTCTCCCCTTTTAATCCTTTTTCCCACTTTTGGTTCACCAGTTCACCCAGCTTCTGGTTCACCATTTCCCCTTTGGGACTTAAGTCTCTGAGCATTCTTTTGGGATTCTGGTTAACCATTTGCCACTTTTTAAAAAATGTTGCTGCTTTTGTTTAATGCTTTCCCTGCTTTCTGGTCAACCTTTTCCTCTTTCCGACTTCATCGCCGCACCTTGTTTACGACATCCGGTTAAACATTTCTCCCCTTTCAATCCTTTTTGCCACTTTTGGTTAAGCAGTTCAACCAGCTTCTGGTTAACCATTTGCCCCTTCTTACTGAATTTTTCTGCTTTTGTTTAATCATTTCCCTTGCTTTATGGTCAACCTTTTCCCCTTTAGGACTTCGCCGCCGCACTTTGCTTTCGCCTTCTGGTTAATCATTTCACAACATTTTAATCCTTTTTCCCACTTTTGGTTAAACAGTTCACCCAGCTTCTGGTTAACCATTTGCCCCTTTGGGACTTAAGTCTCTGAGCATTATTTTGGGATTCTGGTTAACCATTTGCCACTTTTTAAAAAATGTTGCCGCTTTTGTTTAATCGTTTCCCTGCTTTCTGGTCAACCTTTTCTCCTTTAGGACTTCGCCGCCGCACTTTGCTTTCGCCTTCTGGTTAATCATTTCACCCCTTTTAATCCTTTTTCCCACTTTTGGTTAAACAGTTCACCCAGCTTCTGGTTAACCATTTGCCCCTTTGGGACTTAAGTCTCTGAGCATTCTTTTGGGATTCTGGTTCACCATTTGTCCCTTTTTAAAAGATATTGCTGCTTCTGTTTAATCCTTTCCCTGCTTTGCGGTCAACCTTTTCCTCTTTCAGACTTCATCGCCGCGCATTGTTTTCGACATCTGGTTCAACATTTCTCCCCTTTTAATCCTCTTTCCCACTTTTGGTTAAGCAGTTCACCCAACTTCTGGTTAACCATTTGCCCCTTTTTACTGAATTTTTCTGCTTTGGTTTAATCATTTCCCTGCTTTATGGTCAACCTTTTCCCCTTTAGGACTTTGACGCGGCACATTGCTTTCGCCTTCTGGTTAATCATTTCACCCCTTTTAATCCTTTTTCCCACTTTTGGTTAAACAGTTCACCCAGCTACTGGTTAACCATTTCCCCTTTGGCACTTAAGTCTCTGAGCATTCTTTTGGGATTCTGGTAAACCATTTGTCCCTTTTTAAAAAATGCTGCTGCTTTTGTTTAATGCTTGCCCTGCTTTGCGGTCGATCATTTCACCCCTTTTAATCCATTTTTGCCACTTTGGGTTAAACAGTTCACACAACTTCTGGTTCACCATTTCACATTTCGGAACTTTTATTCCCACCATTACTTTGGGCTTCTGGTTCATCATTTCACGCTGTTTTACAAATCTTTGCCGCTTCACTTTTAATCCACAAACCGTGGCTCGCTTTCGGGTGGGGGGGGGGTAGCGGGTTTGGGCCGGGCACTCGACATCCCGGTGTGCGACCGGGTTCGTTCTGGTACCGCTCGGTGCCCCTCGTCCTGCTCTTGCCGCGGAAGCAAACCAGACGACCGTCGGTCTCACGCCCGAGGGGAGAGGAGGCGGAAAGCGGTTTGCAGCCTTTCGCTGTACCTCCGGCGGGCAGCGCCGCACCTCCGAGTGCTCGGTACCGTTCGCTGCGCCTCGTCCGGCCGCACGCAGCGAGCCAAACCCGGAGGAAATCGGCCTGTGCCTTCTCGAGATATGGGCCTCCGGGTGGGACGGACAAACCGGGGCCCCGAGCTCGCTTTCGGCGGCCCGGCACTCGACTTCCCGGTGTCCGAACGTGATCCTTCCGGTACCCTTCGGTGCCCCTTGCCCGACTCCAGCTCCCGTGCTGAAGCGGAGTCGGTCGGCCTGACGGCCGCCGAGTTAGCCAGCGGAAAGCGGTGCGCAGCCTTTCGCTTGCAGCTCCGGCGGGCAGCGCCGCACCTCCGGCTGCTCAGTGCCGTCCGCTGCTCCCCTTCCGGCTGCACGCAGCGAACCATACCCGGAGGAAATCGGCCTCGGCCTTCCGGAGATATGGGCCTGCGAGTGGGACCAATAAATCGGTGCACATTTCCGGCTCGGTTTCCGGCCTCGGCACTATCAGTTCACGCCGTCCGACCGACGTCGTTCTGGCACGGTTCCGTTGCTCCTTGATCCGGTCCAGCCACGGTAATCAGCCGAAGATGGTGGGGGGGGGACACATTGCCCGCCGAGTTAGCCGGAGGAAATCGGCCTCGGACTTCCTCAGATATCAGCCTCCGGGTGGGACAGACAAACCGGGGACCCGAGCACGCTTTCGGCGGCCCGCTGGTCGACTTCCCGGTGTGCGACCGGGTTCGTTCCGGTACCGTTCGCTGCCCCTCGTCCTGCTCTAGCCGCGGAGACAAACCCGACGACCGTCGGTCTCACGCCCGCGGAGGGAGGTGGCGGAAAGTGGTTTGCAGCCTTTCGCTGTACCTCCGGCGGGCAGCGCCCGACCTCCGAGTGCTCGGTACCGTCCGCTGCGCCTGGTCCTGCCGCACACAACGAGCCATACCCGGTGGAAATCGGCCTGTGCCTTCCAGAGATATGGGCCTCCGGGTGGGACGGACAAACCGGGGCCCCGTGCTCGCTTTCGGCGGCCCGCTAGTCGACTTCCCGGTGTGCGACCGGGTTCCTTCCGGTACCGTTCGCTGCCCCTCGTCCTGCTCTAGCCGCGGAAACAAACCCGACGACCGTCGGTCTCACGCCCGCGGAGGGAGGCGGCGGAAAGTGGTTTGCAGCCTTTCGCTGTACCTCCGGCGGGCAGCGCCCGACCTCCGAGTGCTCGGTACCGTCCGCTGCGCCTGGTCCGGCCGCACGCAACGAGCCATACCCGGAGGAAATCGGCCTGTGCCTTCCGGAGATATGGGCCTCCGGGTGGGACGGACAAACCGGGGCCCCGAGCGGTGGCACCCTGCTCGCTTTCGGCGGCCCGGCACTCGACTTCCCGGTGTGCGAACGTCATCGTTCCGGTACCCTTCGGTGCCCCTTGCCCCACTCTAGCTCCGGTGCTAAAGCGGAGTCGGTCGGTCTCACGGACGCCGAGTTAGCAGGCGGAAAGGGGTGCGCAGCCTTTCGCTGTCACTCCGGCGGGCAGCACCGCACCTCCGAGTGCTCGGTACCGAACGCTGCGCCTCCTCCTGCCGCACGCAACGAGCCATACCCGGAGGAAATCGGCCTCGGCGTTCCGGAGTTATCCGCCTCCGAGTGGGCCTGACCAAGCGGGGTGAACTGGAAATCATTAACCAACGTACTTCCATGTTTTCACCCGCAGAGGGCAGCACTCTCTTCTCCGTTTTAAACTGGGCCGACCCGGCTCCGTTTCGAGACCCGGCACTCGACTTCCCGGTGTGCGACCGGGTTCGTTCCGGTACCGTTCGCTGCCCCTCGTCCTGCTCTAGCCGCGGAACTAAACCCGACGACCGTCGGTCTCACGCCCGCGGAGGGAGGCGGCGGAAAGTGGTTTGCAGCCTTTCGCTGTACCTCCGGCGGGCAGCGCCCGACCTCCGAGTGCTCGGTACCGTCCGCTGCGCCTGGTCCGGCCGCACACAACGAGCCATACCCGGAGGAAATCGGCCTGTGCCTTCCGGAGATATGGGCCTCCGGGTGGGACGGACAAACCGGGGCCCCGAGCGGTGGCACCCTGCTCGCTTTCGGCGGCCCGGCACTCGACTTCCCGGTGTGCGAACGTCATCGTTCCGGTACCCTTCGGTGCCCCTTGCCCCACTCTAGCTCCGGTGCTAAAGCGGAGTCGGTCGGTCTCACGGACGCCGAGTTAGCAGGCGGAAAGGGGTGCGCAGCCTTTCGCTGTCACTCCGGCGGGCAGCACCGCACCTCCGAGTGCTCGGTACCGAACGCTGCGCCTCCTCCTGCCGCACGCAACGAGCCATACCCGGAGGAAATCGGCCTCGGCGTTCCGGAGTTATCCGCCTCCGAGTGGGCCTGACCAAGCGGGGTGAACTGGAAATCATTAACCAACGTACTTCCATGTTTTCACCCGCAGAGGGCAGCACTCTCTTCTCCGTTTTAAACTGGGCCGACCCGGCTCCGTTTCGAGACCCGGCACTCGACTTCCCGGTGTGCGACCGGGTTCGTTCCGGTACCGTTCGCTGCCCCTCGTCCTGCTCTAGCCGCGGAACTAAACCCGACGACCGTCGGTCTCACGCCCGCGGAGGGAGGCGGCGGAAAGTGGTTTGCAGCCTTTCGCTGTACCTCCGGCGGGCAGCGCCCGACCTCCGAGTGCTCGGTACCGTCCGCTGCGCCTGGTCCGGCCGCACACAACGAGCCATACCCGGTGGAAATCGGCCTGTGCCTTCCGGAGATATGGGCCTCCGGGTGGGACGGACAAACCGGGGCCCCGAGCTCGCTTTCGGCGGCCCGCTAGTCGACTTCCCGGTGTGCGAACGTCATCCTTCCGGTACTCAACCGTGCCCCTTGCCCCACTCTAGCTCCGGCGGTAAAGCGGAGTCGGTCGGTCTCACGGACGCCGAGTTAGCAGGCGGAAAGCGGTGCGCAGCCTTTCGCTGTCACTCCGGCGGGCAGCATCGCACCTCCCAGTGCTCGGTACCGTCCGCTGCGCCTGGTCCGGCCGCACACAACGAGCCATACCCGGAGGAAATCGGCCTGTGCCTTCCGGAGATATGGGCCTCCGGGTGGGACGGACAAACCGGGGCCCCGAGCGGTGGCACCCTGCTCGCTTTCAGCGGCCCGTCACTCGACTTCCCGGTATGCGAACGTGATCGTTCCGGTACCCTTCGGTGCCCCTTGCCCCACTCTAGCTCCGGTGCTAAAGCGGAGTCGGTCGGTCTCACGGACGCCGAGTTACCAGGCGGAAAGCGGTGCGCAGCCTTTCGCTGTCACTCCGGCGGGCAGCACCGCATCTCCGAGTGCTCGGTACCGTACGCTGCGCCGCCTCCTGCCGCACGCAACGAGCCATACCCGGAGGAAATCGGCCTCGGCGTTCCGGAGTTATCCGCCTCCGAGTGGGCCTGACCAAGCGGGGTGAACTGGAAATCATTAACCAACGTACTTCCAGGTTTTCACCCGCAGAGGGCAGCACTCTATTCTCCGTTTTAAATTGGGCCGACCCGGCTCCGTTTCGAGACCCGGCACTCGACTTCCCGGTGTGCGAACGTGATCGTTCCGGTACCCAACCGTGCCCCTTGCCCCACTCTAGCTCCGGCGGTAAAGCGAAGTCGGTCGGTCTCACGGACGCCGAGTTAGCAGGCGGAAAGCGGTGCGCAGCCTTTCGCTGTCACTCCGGCGGGCAGCATCGCACCTCCCAGTGCTCGGTACCGTACGCTGCGCCTCCTCCTGCCGCACGCAACGAGCCATACCCGGAGGAAATCGGCCTCGGCCTTCCTGAGATATCAGCCTCCGAGTGGGCCCGAAGAGTCGGTGGCACCCTGCTCGCTTTCAGCGGCCCGGCACTCGACTTCCCCGTGTGCGAACGTCATCCTTCCGGTACTCAACCGTGCCCCTTGCCCCACTCTAGCTCCGGCGATAAAGCGGAGTCGGTCGGTCTCACGGACGCCGAGTTACCAGGCGGAAAGCGGTGCGCAGCCTTTCGCTGTCACTCCGGCGGGCAGCACCGCACCTCCCAGTGCTCGGTACCGTACGCTGCGCCTCCTCCTGCCGCACGCAACGAGCCATACCCGGAGGAAATCGGCCTCGGCCTTCCTGAGATATCAGCCTCCAAACGGGCGTCACAAATCAGGGCACATGGTCAGCTGCAAAGCAGCGTCATTACAACCTCTCACTGCACCCCACACGACATTCCGCTTGCCTGCCTGCCGCTGCCTACTCTCACCAGCGAAACAAAGTCAGGATAACACCCCAATGCAAGCAGCTCCCTTCCGGCCAACCAACCCACACCAATCCCCTTGCCTGCCTCCCACAAATTCCACCAGCCAGGCAAAGTCAAAATCAACCCACAATAAACGCACTCCACAACGGCCATCGACCGCTATACACCCCCTTGGGCGACTATTAAGCCCGAGAACACTAACTGTAACCAACCGCAGTGAAAAGTTGAAGTGGCAACTCATTAACCAAATTTATATTTGGCAACTGATTAACCAACTTTACATTTGGCAACTCATTAACCAACTGCATTGGTGACAACTCATTGACTGACAGGTTGATGAGTTCTCCAGGGCCCCACATGCCTCCTGCCGAATTAAAAGCTCACCCTCCCGGGCACTACCCCACAATCACCCCCCTTGGGCGACTATTAAGCCCGAGAACACTAACTGTAACCAACCGC
>NW_027139626.1:65000-75000 GCF_035084215.1 Heptranchias perlo | reverse complement strand
TCGGAAGAGAGTACCGATTCCTCTCAAAAAGTCTGCGTGCCCGTTATTATAAAAGCAGCCCACCGGCCGCGGTGCCTTGCCCACAAACACACTTGGTGTCTGGGGTGATTCAGAGCCGCCGCGGCTCGAAAGTGTCAACCTGTTTTAAAAGTCATCGCTATGCCGGCACAGGTGACTTTCAAGTTAAAGAGTTCTCTTTATTGGCTTTCAAAAAAATCTGCAAAGTGTCACAGAGATTTTGAGAAACTCTTTTTTTTCTTTATATTATTATAATATAATATAATGTGTATATGTTTTCGAAAAGCATCCACCAGCAATCCATGGTGAGCCTCTCTCTGCTGGCAAGCTCCTCCTGCCTGAGCCCGACGCTGTCGAGGCTCAACACGATTTCAGACTGACAAAGAGTTCGAAAATTGCCGCCTGATGTAGCTTTAAATGCTGACAGGTGACTTCCGAGTGCTCTTGTAAAGGTCTCCGCTTTGAAATTGAGAGCCTTTTGCCAAGTGTCACTTTTTCAGGCACTCTTAAAGTGCACCTGGGCTGTCAGAGAAAGCTCTGAAAATCGTGTTCTCGAAAATCTCCGGGTACCCGACCAATCCCTAGGTGCCCGAATGACAAGTGTCAATTCGGCAGGACGGCCTCCCACCTCCGGCCGCAGATGCGTCACTAAATCCCCGCAACGGGGGCTTTCTCATTTCGGCATAGGGGCTTCCGCGGCCAACTCATTAACCTGTGCTCGGACTTTTTGTGCCACAAGTGCAAGGGACCGTTTGCCGGCAGCTACTCGCACCCCCCCGCCCAGGGGGGGAATCCTCTGACCGGAGATCCGAAACGCCGGCCGAATCCATCCCCGTCGGACTTCCGAAGGGGTTCCCTCGACCGACTGACTTCCGAACTCCTTTCTGGGCTTAAACGGGTGGAATTCGGACCCTCTCGCAAGGGAGCCGAAGCCCGCCAGCCCCGGGAGGCCTCGGGGCCGCCGTTTTCAAGCCCGACCAAAAAACCCGAAAAATGGGGAAAAATGGGAAAAATTCCCACTCCCAAAAGGCTTAAAAGTCGGTTGGGCGGCAGCCCGGGTCGGTCTCTGCAGACCTGGAGGCGCTGGACACAAGTCTGGTAAACAGGCTAAGTCTCGACATGCCACCTCTTACTATCCTGCAGGTACCTCCGCCAATCCCCCCGGAACCGGCTGGCAATTGGCGAATCAGCGGGACGAATTTGAATTCGTGACCGACTTTCTGACACCGAATCGCCGCAAACGCGTTTCGATTTTTCGGCTTCGGTACCTCCCATCAGACTTTGACTGGCCATATCTCCGGACTCACGTGTCGCAGCCGGGACCTTCAGGCACCGTTCGACGCGTCTACCCCTGCCCCGTCGAATGGCGCCCCTCGCGGTGTGGTCCGATTTCCGCATTTTGGTCAGATTTGCCTCCAAAATTTTCAGATTGAGTTGACGAATGCCCCCTACGGGGTAACCTCTTGCCCTTTCGGACCTGGTCCCTGTGACTTAATTTCCGCCTTTTGCTCAATCGTTTCCCCATTTATAATTAATTTTAAAAATCTGGTTACTCAGTTCTGGTTTACCAGTTCCCTCTTCGGACTTAGTTTTTGGTTAATCATTTCCGGTTCACCAGTTCCCGTTTTGGACTTAGTCTCTGCGGGCCGTTTCTCATCTTTTGGTTCATCAGTTCCCCTCTTTTAATAATTTTTTGGCTGCTTTCGTTTGATCATTTCCCTGCCTTCTGGGTAACTTTTCCACCTTAGGACTTCATCGCCGCACATTGTTTTCGACTTCTGGTTGATCATTTCACCCCTTTTAATCATTTTTGTAACTTTTGGTTAACCATTTCACCCAGCTTCTGGTTAACCATTTCCCCTTTGGGACTTAGTCTGTGAGCATTCTTTTGGGATTCTGGTTAACCATTTGCCAATTTTTAAAAAATGTTGCCACTTTTGTTTAATGCTTTCTGGTCAACCTTTCCCTCTTTCAGACTTCACCGCGGCACATTGCTTCAGCCTCCTGGTTAATCATTTCACCCCTTTTAATCATTTTTGCAACTTTTGGTTAACCATTTCCCCCAGCTTCTGGTTAACCATTTCCCCTTTGGGACTTGGTCTCTGAGCATTCTTTTGGGATTCTGGTTAATCATTTGCCAATTTTTAAAAAATGTTGCCACTTTTGTTTAATGCTTTCTGGTCAACCTTTCCCTCTTTCAGACTTCACCGCGGCACATTGCTTCAGCCTCCTGGTTAATCATTTCACCCCTTTTAATCATTTTTGCAACTTTTGGTTAACCATTTCCCCCAGCTTCTGGTTAACCATTTCCCCTTTGGGACTTGGTCTCTGAGCATTCTTTTGGGATTCTGGTTAATCATTTGCCACTTTTTTAAAAATGTTGCCACTTTTGTTTAATGCTTTCTGGTCAACCTTTCCCTCTTTCAGACTTCACCGCGGCACATTGCTTCAGCCTCCTGGTTAATCATTTCACCCCTTTTAATCATTTTTGCAACTTTTGGTTAACCATTTCCCCCAGCTTCTGGTTAACCATTTCCCCTTTGGGACTTAGTCTCTGAGCATTCTTTTGGGATTCTGGTTAATCATTTGCCAATTTTTTAAAAATGTTGCCACTTTTGTTTAATGCTTTCTGGTCAACCTTTCCCTCTTTCAGACTTCACCGCGGCACATTGCTTTAGCCTCCTGGTTAATCATTTCACCCCTTTTAATCATTTTTGCAACTTTTGGTTAACCATTTCCCCCAGCTTCTGGTTAACCATTTCCCCTTTGGGACTTAGTCTCTGAGCATTCTTTTGGGATTCTGGTTAATCATTTGCCACTTTTTTAAAAATGTTGCCGCTTTTGTTTAATGCTTTCCCTGCTTTGTGGTCAACCTTTTCCCCTTTAGGACTTCACCGCGGCACATTGCTTCAGCCTCCTGGTTAATCATTTCACCCCTTTTAATCATTTTTGCAACTTTTGGTTAACCATTTCCCCCAGCTTCTGGTTAACCATTTCCCCTTTGGGACTTGGTCTCTGAGCATTCTTTTGGGATTCTGGTTAATCATTTGCCACTTTTTAAAAAATGTTGCCGCTTTTGTTTAATGCTTTCCCTGCTTTCTGGTCAACCTTTTCCCCTTTAGGACTTCACCGCAGCACATTGCTTTAGCCTCCTGGTTAATCATTTCACCCCTTTTAATCATTTTTGCAACTTTTGGTTAACCATTTCCCCCAGCTTCTGGTTAACCATTTCCCCTTTGGGACTTAGTCTCTGAGCATTCTTTTGGGATTCTGGTTAACCATTTGCCAATTTTTTTAAAATGTTGCCACTTTTGTTTAATGCTTTCTGGTCAACCTTTCCCTCTTTCAGACTTCACCGCCGCACATAATTTTCGACTTCTGGTTGATCATTTCACCCCTTTTAATCATTTTTGCAACTTTTGGTTAACCATTTCCCCCAGCTTCTGGTTAACCATTTCCCCTTTGGGACTTAGTCCCTGAGCATTCTTTTGGGATTCTGGTTAATCATTTGCCACTTTTTTAAAAATTTTGCCGCTTTTGTTTAATCGTTTCCCTGCTATGTGGTCAACCTTTTCCCCTTTCAGACTTCATCGCCGCGCATTGTTGTCGACTTCTGGTTAATCATTTTTCCCCTTTAAATCTTTTTTTGCCACTTTTGGTTAACCATTTCACCCAGCTTCTGGTTAACCATTTGCCCCATTTTACTGAATTTTTCCGCTTTGGTTTAATCATTTCCCTGCTTTCTTGTCAACCTTTTCCCCTTTTGGACTTCGCCGCCGCACTTTGCTTTTGCCTTCTGGTTAAACATTTCTCCCCTTTTAATCCTTTTTCCCACTTTTGGTTCACCAGTTCACCCAGCTTCTGGTTCACCATTTCCCCTTTGGGACTTAAGTCTCTGAGCATTCTTTTGGGATTCTGGTTAACCATTTGCCACTTTTTAAAAAATGTTGCTGCTTTTGTTTAATGCTTTCCCTGCTTTCTGGTCAACCTTTTCCTCTTTCCGACTTCATCGCCGCACCTTGTTTACGACATCCGGTTAAACATTTCTCCCCTTTCAATCCTTTTTGCCACTTTTGGTTAAGCAGTTCAACCAGCTTCTGGTTAACCATTTGCCCCTTCTTACTGAATTTTTCTGCTTTTGTTTAATCATTTCCCTGCTTTATGGTCAACCTTTTCCCCTTTAGGACTTCGCCGCCGCACTTTGCTTTCGCCTTCTGGTTAATCATTTCACAACATTTTAATCCTTTTTCCCACTTTTGGTTAAACAGTTCACCCAGCTTCTGGTTAACCATTTGCCCCTTTGGGACTTAAGTCTCTGAGCATTATTTTGGGATTCTGGTTAACCATTTGCCACTTTTTAAAAAATGTTGCCGCTTTTGTTTAATCGTTTCCCTGCTTTCTGGTCAACCTTTTCTCCTTTAGGACTTCGCCGCCGCACTTTGCTTTCGCCTTCTGGTTAATCATTTCACCCCTTTTAATCCTTTTTCCCACTTTTGGTTAAACAGTTCACCCAGCTTCTGGTTAACCATTTGCCCCTTTGGGACTTAAGTCTCTGAGCATTCTTTTGGGATTCTGGTTCACCATTTGTCCCTTTTTAAAAGATATTGCTGCTTCTGTTTAATCCTTTCCCTGCTTTGCGGTCAACCTTTTCCTCTTTCAGACTTCATCGCCGCGCATTGTTTTCGACATCTGGTTCAACATTTCTCCCCTTTTAATCCTCTTTCCCACTTTTGGTTAAGCAGTTCACCCAACTTCTGGTTAACCATTTGCCCCTTTTTACTGAATTTTTCTGCTTTGGTTTAATCATTTCCCTGCTTTATGGTCAACCTTTTCCCCTTTAGGACTTTGACGCGGCACATTGCTTTCGCCTTCTGGTTAATCATTTCACCCCTTTTAATCCTTTTTCCCACTTTTGGTTAAACAGTTCACCCAGCTACTGGTTAACCATTTCCCCTTTGGCACTTAAGTCTCTGAGCATTCTTTTGGGATTCTGGTAAACCATTTGTCCCTTTTTAAAAAATGCTGCTGCTTTTGTTTAATGCTTGCCCTGCTTTGCGGTCGATCATTTCACCCCTTTTAATCCATTTTTGCCACTTTGGGTTAAACAGTTCACACAACTTCTGGTTCACCATTTCACATTTCGGAACTTTTATTCCCACCATTACTTTGGGCTTCTGGTTCATCATTTCACGCTGTTTTACAAATCTTTGCCGCTTCACTTTTAATCCACAAACCGTGGCTCGCTTTCGGGTGGGGGGGGGGTAGCGGGTTTGGGCCGGGCACTCGACATCCCGGTGTGCGACCGGGTTCGTTCTGGTACCGCTCGGTGCCCCTCGTCCTGCTCTTGCCGCGGAAGCAAACCAGACGACCGTCGGTCTCACGCCCGAGGGGAGAGGAGGCGGAAAGCGGTTTGCAGCCTTTCGCTGTACCTCCGGCGGGCAGCGCCGCACCTCCGAGTGCTCGGTACCGTTCGCTGCGCCTCGTCCGGCCGCACGCAGCGAGCCAAACCCGGAGGAAATCGGCCTGTGCCTTCTCGAGATATGGGCCTCCGGGTGGGACGGACAAACCGGGGCCCCGAGCTCGCTTTCGGCGGCCCGGCACTCGACTTCCCGGTGTCCGAACGTGATCCTTCCGGTACCCTTCGGTGCCCCTTGCCCGACTCCAGCTCCCGTGCTGAAGCGGAGTCGGTCGGCCTGACGGCCGCCGAGTTAGCCAGCGGAAAGCGGTGCGCAGCCTTTCGCTTGCAGCTCCGGCGGGCAGCGCCGCACCTCCGGCTGCTCAGTGCCGTCCGCTGCTCCCCTTCCGGCTGCACGCAGCGAACCATACCCGGAGGAAATCGGCCTCGGCCTTCCGGAGATATGGGCCTGCGAGTGGGACCAATAAATCGGTGCACATTTCCGGCTCGGTTTCCGGCCTCGGCACTATCAGTTCACGCCGTCCGACCGACGTCGTTCTGGCACGGTTCCGTTGCTCCTTGATCCGGTCCAGCCACGGTAATCAGCCGAAGATGGTGGGGGGGGGACACATTGCCCGCCGAGTTAGCCGGAGGAAATCGGCCTCGGACTTCCTCAGATATCAGCCTCCGGGTGGGACAGACAAACCGGGGACCCGAGCACGCTTTCGGCGGCCCGCTGGTCGACTTCCCGGTGTGCGACCGGGTTCGTTCCGGTACCGTTCGCTGCCCCTCGTCCTGCTCTAGCCGCGGAGACAAACCCGACGACCGTCGGTCTCACGCCCGCGGAGGGAGGTGGCGGAAAGTGGTTTGCAGCCTTTCGCTGTACCTCCGGCGGGCAGCGCCCGACCTCCGAGTGCTCGGTACCGTCCGCTGCGCCTGGTCCTGCCGCACACAACGAGCCATACCCGGTGGAAATCGGCCTGTGCCTTCCAGAGATATGGGCCTCCGGGTGGGACGGACAAACCGGGGCCCCGTGCTCGCTTTCGGCGGCCCGCTAGTCGACTTCCCGGTGTGCGACCGGGTTCCTTCCGGTACCGTTCGCTGCCCCTCGTCCTGCTCTAGCCGCGGAAACAAACCCGACGACCGTCGGTCTCACGCCCGCGGAGGGAGGCGGCGGAAAGTGGTTTGCAGCCTTTCGCTGTACCTCCGGCGGGCAGCGCCCGACCTCCGAGTGCTCGGTACCGTCCGCTGCGCCTGGTCCGGCCGCACGCAACGAGCCATACCCGGAGGAAATCGGCCTGTGCCTTCCGGAGATATGGGCCTCCGGGTGGGACGGACAAACCGGGGCCCCGAGCGGTGGCACCCTGCTCGCTTTCGGCGGCCCGGCACTCGACTTCCCGGTGTGCGAACGTCATCGTTCCGGTACCCTTCGGTGCCCCTTGCCCCACTCTAGCTCCGGTGCTAAAGCGGAGTCGGTCGGTCTCACGGACGCCGAGTTAGCAGGCGGAAAGGGGTGCGCAGCCTTTCGCTGTCACTCCGGCGGGCAGCACCGCACCTCCGAGTGCTCGGTACCGAACGCTGCGCCTCCTCCTGCCGCACGCAACGAGCCATACCCGGAGGAAATCGGCCTCGGCGTTCCGGAGTTATCCGCCTCCGAGTGGGCCTGACCAAGCGGGGTGAACTGGAAATCATTAACCAACGTACTTCCATGTTTTCACCCGCAGAGGGCAGCACTCTCTTCTCCGTTTTAAACTGGGCCGACCCGGCTCCGTTTCGAGACCCGGCACTCGACTTCCCGGTGTGCGACCGGGTTCGTTCCGGTACCGTTCGCTGCCCCTCGTCCTGCTCTAGCCGCGGAACTAAACCCGACGACCGTCGGTCTCACGCCCGCGGAGGGAGGCGGCGGAAAGTGGTTTGCAGCCTTTCGCTGTACCTCCGGCGGGCAGCGCCCGACCTCCGAGTGCTCGGTACCGTCCGCTGCGCCTGGTCCGGCCGCACACAACGAGCCATACCCGGAGGAAATCGGCCTGTGCCTTCCGGAGATATGGGCCTCCGGGTGGGACGGACAAACCGGGGCCCCGAGCGGTGGCACCCTGCTCGCTTTCGGCGGCCCGGCACTCGACTTCCCGGTGTGCGAACGTCATCGTTCCGGTACCCTTCGGTGCCCCTTGCCCCACTCTAGCTCCGGTGCTAAAGCGGAGTCGGTCGGTCTCACGGACGCCGAGTTAGCAGGCGGAAAGGGGTGCGCAGCCTTTCGCTGTCACTCCGGCGGGCAGCACCGCACCTCCGAGTGCTCGGTACCGAACGCTGCGCCTCCTCCTGCCGCACGCAACGAGCCATACCCGGAGGAAATCGGCCTCGGCGTTCCGGAGTTATCCGCCTCCGAGTGGGCCTGACCAAGCGGGGTGAACTGGAAATCATTAACCAACGTACTTCCATGTTTTCACCCGCAGAGGGCAGCACTCTCTTCTCCGTTTTAAACTGGGCCGACCCGGCTCCGTTTCGAGACCCGGCACTCGACTTCCCGGTGTGCGACCGGGTTCGTTCCGGTACCGTTCGCTGCCCCTCGTCCTGCTCTAGCCGCGGAACTAAACCCGACGACCGTCGGTCTCACGCCCGCGGAGGGAGGCGGCGGAAAGTGGTTTGCAGCCTTTCGCTGTACCTCCGGCGGGCAGCGCCCGACCTCCGAGTGCTCGGTACCGTCCGCTGCGCCTGGTCCGGCCGCACACAACGAGCCATACCCGGTGGAAATCGGCCTGTGCCTTCCGGAGATATGGGCCTCCGGGTGGGACGGACAAACCGGGGCCCCGAGCTCGCTTTCGGCGGCCCGCTAGTCGACTTCCCGGTGTGCGAACGTCATCCTTCCGGTACTCAACCGTGCCCCTTGCCCCACTCTAGCTCCGGCGGTAAAGCGGAGTCGGTCGGTCTCACGGACGCCGAGTTAGCAGGCGGAAAGCGGTGCGCAGCCTTTCGCTGTCACTCCGGCGGGCAGCATCGCACCTCCCAGTGCTCGGTACCGTCCGCTGCGCCTGGTCCGGCCGCACACAACGAGCCATACCCGGAGGAAATCGGCCTGTGCCTTCCGGAGATATGGGCCTCCGGGTGGGACGGACAAACCGGGGCCCCGAGCGGTGGCACCCTGCTCGCTTTCAGCGGCCCGTCACTCGACTTCCCGGTATGCGAACGTGATCGTTCCGGTACCCTTCGGTGCCCCTTGCCCCACTCTAGCTCCGGTGCTAAAGCGGAGTCGGTCGGTCTCACGGACGCCGAGTTACCAGGCGGAAAGCGGTGCGCAGCCTTTCGCTGTCACTCCGGCGGGCAGCACCGCATCTCCGAGTGCTCGGTACCGTACGCTGCGCCGCCTCCTGCCGCACGCAACGAGCCATACCCGGAGGAAATCGGCCTCGGCGTTCCGGAGTTATCCGCCTCCGAGTGGGCCTGACCAAGCGGGGTGAACTGGAAATCATTAACCAACGTACTTCCAGGTTTTCACCCGCAGAGGGCAGCACTCTATTCTCCGTTTTAAATTGGGCCGACCCGGCTCCGTTTCGAGACCCGGCACTCGACTTCCCGGTGTGCGAACGTGATCGTTCCGGTACCCAACCGTGCCCCTTGCCCCACTCTAGCTCCGGCGGTAAAGCGAAGTCGGTCGGTCTCACGGACGCCGAGTTAGCAGGCGGAAAGCGGTGCGCAGCCTTTCGCTGTCACTCCGGCGGGCAGCATCGCACCTCCCAGTGCTCGGTACCGTACGCTGCGCCTCCTCCTGCCGCACGCAACGAGCCATACCCGGAGGAAATCGGCCTCGGCCTTCCTGAGATATCAGCCTCCGAGTGGGCCCGAAGAGTCGGTGGCACCCTGCTCGCTTTCAGCGGCCCGGCACTCGACTTCCCCGTGTGCGAACGTCATCCTTCCGGTACTCAACCGTGCCCCTTGCCCCACTCTAGCTCCGGCGATAAAGCGGAGTCGGTCGGTCTCACGGACGCCGAGTTACCAGGCGGAAAGCGGTGCGCAGCCTTTCGCTGTCACTCCGGCGGGCAGCACCGCACCTCCCAGTGCTCGGTACCGTACGCTGCGCCTCCTCCTGCCGCACGCAACGAGCCATACCCGGAGGAAATCGGCCTCGGCCTTCCTGAGATATCAGCCTCCAAACGGGCGTCACAAATCAGGGCACATGGTCAGCTGCAAAGCAGCGTCATTACAACCTCTCACTGCACCCCACACGACATTCCGCTTGCCTGCCTGCCGCTGCCTACTCTCACCAGCGAAACAAAGTCAGGATAACACCCCAATGCAAGCAGCTCCCTTCCGGCCAACCAACCCACACCAATCCCCTTGCCTGCCTCCCACAAATTCCACCAGCCAGGCAAAGTCAAAATCAACCCACAATAAACGCACTCCACAACGGCCATCGACCGCTATACACCCCCTTGGGCGACTATTAAGCCCGAGAACACTAACTGTAACCAACCGCAGTGAAAAGTTGAAGTGGCAACTCATTAACCAAATTTATATTTGGCAACTGATTAACCAACTTTACATTTGGCAACTCATTAACCAACTGCATTGGTGACAACTCATTGACTGACA
>NW_027139626.1:45000-55000 GCF_035084215.1 Heptranchias perlo | reverse complement strand
CAAAACCCACTGACTTTTAAAACTGTCCGTCTGCCACTTGGGACAGAGAGAGGAACCTGACGAGCCTGAACACCAGCCTTGGCTGGACCGCTCGGGCCCTCCCATGTCGGACGCGAGTCGCCAAATCGATCGGAAGAGAGTACCGATTCCTCTCAAAAAGTCTGCGTGCCCGTTATTATAAAAGCAGCCCACCGGCCGCGGTGCCTTGCCCACAAACACACTTGGTGTCTGGGGTGATTCAGAGCCGCCGCGGCTCGAAAGTGTCAACCTGTTTTAAAAGTCATCGCTATGCCGGCACAGGTGACTTTCAAGTTAAAGAGTTCTCTTTATTGGCTTTCAAAAAAATCTGCAAAGTGTCACAGAGATTTTGAGAAACTCTTTTTTTTCTTTATATTATTATAATATAATATAATGTGTATATGTTTTCGAAAAGCATCCACCAGCAATCCATGGTGAGCCTCTCTCTGCTGGCAAGCTCCTCCTGCCTGAGCCCGACGCTGTCGAGGCTCAACACGATTTCAGACTGACAAAGAGTTCGAAAATTGCCGCCTGATGTAGCTTTAAATGCTGACAGGTGACTTCCGAGTGCTCTTGTAAAGGTCTCCGCTTTGAAATTGAGAGCCTTTTGCCAAGTGTCACTTTTTCAGGCACTCTTAAAGTGCACCTGGGCTGTCAGAGAAAGCTCTGAAAATCGTGTTCTCGAAAATCTCCGGGTACCCGACCAATCCCTAGGTGCCCGAATGACAAGTGTCAATTCGGCAGGACGGCCTCCCACCTCCGGCCGCAGATGCGTCACTAAATCCCCGCAACGGGGGCTTTCTCATTTCGGCATAGGGGCTTCCGCGGCCAACTCATTAACCTGTGCTCGGACTTTTTGTGCCACAAGTGCAAGGGACCGTTTGCCGGCAGCTACTCGCACCCCCCCGCCCAGGGGGGGAATCCTCTGACCGGAGATCCGAAACGCCGGCCGAATCCATCCCCGTCGGACTTCCGAAGGGGTTCCCTCGACCGACTGACTTCCGAACTCCTTTCTGGGCTTAAACGGGTGGAATTCGGACCCTCTCGCAAGGGAGCCGAAGCCCGCCAGCCCCGGGAGGCCTCGGGGCCGCCGTTTTCAAGCCCGACCAAAAAACCCGAAAAATGGGGAAAAATGGGAAAAATTCCCACTCCCAAAAGGCTTAAAAGTCGGTTGGGCGGCAGCCCGGGTCGGTCTCTGCAGACCTGGAGGCGCTGGACACAAGTCTGGTAAACAGGCTAAGTCTCGACATGCCACCTCTTACTATCCTGCAGGTACCCCGCCAATCCCCCCGGAACCGGCTGGCAATTGGCGAATCAGCGGGACGAATTTGAATTCGTGACCGACTTTCTGACACCGAATCGCCGCAAACGCGTTTCGATTTTTCGGCTTCGGTACCTCCCATCAGACTTTGACTGGCCATATCTCCGGACTCACGTGTCGCAGCCGGGACCTTCAGGCACCGTTCGACGCGTCTACCCCTGCCCCGTCGAATGGCGCCCCTCGCGGTGTGGTCCGATTTCCGCATTTTGGTCAGATTTGCCTCCAAAATTTTCAGATTGAGTTGACGAATGCCCCCTACGGGGTAACCTCTTGCCCTTTCGGACCTGGTCCCTGTGACTTAATTTCCGCCTTTTGCTCAATCGTTTCCCCATTTATAATTAATTTTAAAAATCTGGTTACTCAGTTCTGGTTTACCAGTTCCCTCTTCGGACTTAGTTTTTGGTTAATCATTTCCGGTTCACCAGTTCCCGTTTTGGACTTAGTCTCTGCGGGCCGTTTCTCATCTTTTGGTTCATCAGTTCCCCTCTTTTAATAATTTTTTGGCTGCTTTCGTTTGATCATTTCCCTGCCTTCTGGGTAACTTTTCCACCTTAGGACTTCATCGCCGCACATTGTTTTCGACTTCTGGTTGATCATTTCACCCCTTTTAATCATTTTTGTAACTTTTGGTTAACCATTTCACCCAGCTTCTGGTTAACCATTTCCCCTTTGGGACTTAGTCTGTGAGCATTCTTTTGGGATTCTGGTTAACCATTTGCCAATTTTTAAAAAATGTTGCCACTTTTGTTTAATGCTTTCTGGTCAACCTTTCCCTCTTTCAGACTTCACCGCGGCACATTGCTTCAGCCTCCTGGTTAATCATTTCACCCCTTTTAATCATTTTTGCAACTTTTGGTTAACCATTTCCCCCAGCTTCTGGTTAACCATTTCCCCTTTGGGACTTGGTCTCTGAGCATTCTTTTGGGATTCTGGTTAATCATTTGCCAATTTTTAAAAAATGTTGCCACTTTTGTTTAATGCTTTCTGGTCAACCTTTCCCTCTTTCAGACTTCACCGCGGCACATTGCTTCAGCCTCCTGGTTAATCATTTCACCCCTTTTAATCATTTTTGCAACTTTTGGTTAACCATTTCCCCCAGCTTCTGGTTAACCATTTCCCCTTTGGGACTTGGTCTCTGAGCATTCTTTTGGGATTCTGGTTAATCATTTGCCACTTTTTTAAAAATGTTGCCACTTTTGTTTAATGCTTTCTGGTCAACCTTTCCCTCTTTCAGACTTCACCGCGGCACATTGCTTCAGCCTCCTGGTTAATCATTTCACCCCTTTTAATCATTTTTGCAACTTTTGGTTAACCATTTCCCCCAGCTTCTGGTTAACCATTTCCCCTTTGGGACTTAGTCTCTGAGCATTCTTTTGGGATTCTGGTTAATCATTTGCCAATTTTTTAAAAATGTTGCCACTTTTGTTTAATGCTTTCTGGTCAACCTTTCCCTCTTTCAGACTTCACCGCGGCACATTGCTTTAGCCTCCTGGTTAATCATTTCACCCCTTTTAATCATTTTTGCAACTTTTGGTTAACCATTTCCCCCAGCTTCTGGTTAACCATTTCCCCTTTGGGACTTAGTCTCTGAGCATTCTTTTGGGATTCTGGTTAATCATTTGCCACTTTTTTAAAAATGTTGCCGCTTTTGTTTAATGCTTTCCCTGCTTTGTGGTCAACCTTTTCCCCTTTAGGACTTCACCGCGGCACATTGCTTCAGCCTCCTGGTTAATCATTTCACCCCTTTTAATCATTTTTGCAACTTTTGGTTAACCATTTCCCCCAGCTTCTGGTTAACCATTTCCCCTTTGGGACTTGGTCTCTGAGCATTCTTTTGGGATTCTGGTTAATCATTTGCCACTTTTTAAAAAATGTTGCCGCTTTTGTTTAATGCTTTCCCTGCTTTCTGGTCAACCTTTTCCCCTTTAGGACTTCACCGCAGCACATTGCTTTAGCCTCCTGGTTAATCATTTCACCCCTTTTAATCATTTTTGCAACTTTTGGTTAACCATTTCCCCCAGCTTCTGGTTAACCATTTCCCCTTTGGGACTTAGTCTCTGAGCATTCTTTTGGGATTCTGGTTAACCATTTGCCAATTTTTTTAAAATGTTGCCACTTTTGTTTAATGCTTTCTGGTCAACCTTTCCCTCTTTCAGACTTCACCGCCGCACATAATTTTCGACTTCTGGTTGATCATTTCACCCCTTTTAATCATTTTTGCAACTTTTGGTTAACCATTTCCCCCAGCTTCTGGTTAACCATTTCCCCTTTGGGACTTAGTCCCTGAGCATTCTTTTGGGATTCTGGTTAATCATTTGCCACTTTTTTAAAAATTTTGCCGCTTTTGTTTAATCGTTTCCCTGCTATGTGGTCAACCTTTTCCCCTTTCAGACTTCATCGCCGCGCATTGTTGTCGACTTCTGGTTAATCATTTTTCCCCTTTAAATCTTTTTTTGCCACTTTTGGTTAACCATTTCACCCAGCTTCTGGTTAACCATTTGCCCCATTTTACTGAATTTTTCCGCTTTGGTTTAATCATTTCCCTGCTTTCTTGTCAACCTTTTCCCCTTTTGGACTTCGCCGCCGCACTTTGCTTTTGCCTTCTGGTTAAACATTTCTCCCCTTTTAATCCTTTTTCCCACTTTTGGTTCACCAGTTCACCCAGCTTCTGGTTCACCATTTCCCCTTTGGGACTTAAGTCTCTGAGCATTCTTTTGGGATTCTGGTTAACCATTTGCCACTTTTTAAAAAATGTTGCTGCTTTTGTTTAATGCTTTCCCTGCTTTCTGGTCAACCTTTTCCTCTTTCCGACTTCATCGCCGCACCTTGTTTACGACATCCGGTTAAACATTTCTCCCCTTTCAATCCTTTTTGCCACTTTTGGTTAAGCAGTTCAACCAGCTTCTGGTTAACCATTTGCCCCTTCTTACTGAATTTTTCTGCTTTTGTTTAATCATTTCCCTGCTTTATGGTCAACCTTTTCCCCTTTAGGACTTCGCCGCCGCACTTTGCTTTCGCCTTCTGGTTAATCATTTCACAACATTTTAATCCTTTTTCCCACTTTTGGTTAAACAGTTCACCCAGCTTCTGGTTAACCATTTGCCCCTTTGGGACTTAAGTCTCTGAGCATTATTTTGGGATTCTGGTTAACCATTTGCCACTTTTTAAAAAATGTTGCCGCTTTTGTTTAATCGTTTCCCTGCTTTCTGGTCAACCTTTTCTCCTTTAGGACTTCGCCGCCGCACTTTGCTTTCGCCTTCTGGTTAATCATTTCACCCCTTTTAATCCTTTTTCCCACTTTTGGTTAAACAGTTCACCCAGCTTCTGGTTAACCATTTGCCCCTTTGGGACTTAAGTCTCTGAGCATTCTTTTGGGATTCTGGTTCACCATTTGTCCCTTTTTAAAAGATATTGCTGCTTCTGTTTAATCCTTTCCCTGCTTTGCGGTCAACCTTTTCCTCTTTCAGACTTCATCGCCGCGCATTGTTTTCGACATCTGGTTCAACATTTCTCCCCTTTTAATCCTCTTTCCCACTTTTGGTTAAGCAGTTCACCCAACTTCTGGTTAACCATTTGCCCCTTTTTACTGAATTTTTCTGCTTTGGTTTAATCATTTCCCTGCTTTATGGTCAACCTTTTCCCCTTTAGGACTTTGACGCGGCACATTGCTTTCGCCTTCTGGTTAATCATTTCACCCCTTTTAATCCTTTTTCCCACTTTTGGTTAAACAGTTCACCCAGCTACTGGTTAACCATTTCCCCTTTGGCACTTAAGTCTCTGAGCATTCTTTTGGGATTCTGGTAAACCATTTGTCCCTTTTTAAAAAATGCTGCTGCTTTTGTTTAATGCTTGCCCTGCTTTGCGGTCGATCATTTCACCCCTTTTAATCCATTTTTGCCACTTTGGGTTAAACAGTTCACACAACTTCTGGTTCACCATTTCACATTTCGGAACTTTTATTCCCACCATTACTTTGGGCTTCTGGTTCATCATTTCACGCTGTTTTACAAATCTTTGCCGCTTCACTTTTAATCCACAAACCGTGGCTCGCTTTCGGGTGGGGGGGGGGTAGCGGGTTTGGGCCGGGCACTCGACATCCCGGTGTGCGACCGGGTTCGTTCTGGTACCGCTCGGTGCCCCTCGTCCTGCTCTTGCCGCGGAAGCAAACCAGACGACCGTCGGTCTCACGCCCGAGGGGAGAGGAGGCGGAAAGCGGTTTGCAGCCTTTCGCTGTACCTCCGGCGGGCAGCGCCGCACCTCCGAGTGCTCGGTACCGTTCGCTGCGCCTCGTCCGGCCGCACGCAGCGAGCCAAACCCGGAGGAAATCGGCCTGTGCCTTCTCGAGATATGGGCCTCCGGGTGGGACGGACAAACCGGGGCCCCGAGCTCGCTTTCGGCGGCCCGGCACTCGACTTCCCGGTGTCCGAACGTGATCCTTCCGGTACCCTTCGGTGCCCCTTGCCCGACTCCAGCTCCCGTGCTGAAGCGGAGTCGGTCGGCCTGACGGCCGCCGAGTTAGCCAGCGGAAAGCGGTGCGCAGCCTTTCGCTTGCAGCTCCGGCGGGCAGCGCCGCACCTCCGGCTGCTCAGTGCCGTCCGCTGCTCCCCTTCCGGCTGCACGCAGCGAACCATACCCGGAGGAAATCGGCCTCGGCCTTCCGGAGATATGGGCCTGCGAGTGGGACCAATAAATCGGTGCACATTTCCGGCTCGGTTTCCGGCCTCGGCACTATCAGTTCACGCCGTCCGACCGACGTCGTTCTGGCACGGTTCCGTTGCTCCTTGATCCGGTCCAGCCACGGTAATCAGCCGAAGATGGTGGGGGGGGGGACACATTGCCCGCCGAGTTAGCCGGAGGAAATCGGCCTCGGACTTCCTCAGATATCAGCCTCCGGGTGGGACAGACAAACCGGGGACCCGAGCACGCTTTCGGCGGCCCGCTGGTCGACTTCCCGGTGTGCGACCGGGTTCGTTCCGGTACCGTTCGCTGCCCCTCGTCCTGCTCTAGCCGCGGAGACAAACCCGACGACCGTCGGTCTCACGCCCGCGGAGGGAGGTGGCGGAAAGTGGTTTGCAGCCTTTCGCTGTACCTCCGGCGGGCAGCGCCCGACCTCCGAGTGCTCGGTACCGTCCGCTGCGCCTGGTCCTGCCGCACACAACGAGCCATACCCGGTGGAAATCGGCCTGTGCCTTCCAGAGATATGGGCCTCCGGGTGGGACGGACAAACCGGGGCCCCGTGCTCGCTTTCGGCGGCCCGCTAGTCGACTTCCCGGTGTGCGACCGGGTTCCTTCCGGTACCGTTCGCTGCCCCTCGTCCTGCTCTAGCCGCGGAAACAAACCCGACGACCGTCGGTCTCACGCCCGCGGAGGGAGGCGGCGGAAAGTGGTTTGCAGCCTTTCGCTGTACCTCCGGCGGGCAGCGCCCGACCTCCGAGTGCTCGGTACCGTCCGCTGCGCCTGGTCCGGCCGCACGCAACGAGCCATACCCGGAGGAAATCGGCCTGTGCCTTCCGGAGATATGGGCCTCCGGGTGGGACGGACAAACCGGGGCCCCGAGCGGTGGCACCCTGCTCGCTTTCGGCGGCCCGGCACTCGACTTCCCGGTGTGCGAACGTCATCGTTCCGGTACCCTTCGGTGCCCCTTGCCCCACTCTAGCTCCGGTGCTAAAGCGGAGTCGGTCGGTCTCACGGACGCCGAGTTAGCAGGCGGAAAGGGGTGCGCAGCCTTTCGCTGTCACTCCGGCGGGCAGCACCGCACCTCCGAGTGCTCGGTACCGAACGCTGCGCCTCCTCCTGCCGCACGCAACGAGCCATACCCGGAGGAAATCGGCCTCGGCGTTCCGGAGTTATCCGCCTCCGAGTGGGCCTGACCAAGCGGGGTGAACTGGAAATCATTAACCAACGTACTTCCATGTTTTCACCCGCAGAGGGCAGCACTCTCTTCTCCGTTTTAAACTGGGCCGACCCGGCTCCGTTTCGAGACCCGGCACTCGACTTCCCGGTGTGCGACCGGGTTCGTTCCGGTACCGTTCGCTGCCCCTCGTCCTGCTCTAGCCGCGGAACTAAACCCGACGACCGTCGGTCTCACGCCCGCGGAGGGAGGCGGCGGAAAGTGGTTTGCAGCCTTTCGCTGTACCTCCGGCGGGCAGCGCCCGACCTCCGAGTGCTCGGTACCGTCCGCTGCGCCTGGTCCGGCCGCACACAACGAGCCATACCCGGAGGAAATCGGCCTGTGCCTTCCGGAGATATGGGCCTCCGGGTGGGACGGACAAACCGGGGCCCCGAGCGGTGGCACCCTGCTCGCTTTCGGCGGCCCGGCACTCGACTTCCCGGTGTGCGAACGTCATCGTTCCGGTACCCTTCGGTGCCCCTTGCCCCACTCTAGCTCCGGTGCTAAAGCGGAGTCGGTCGGTCTCACGGACGCCGAGTTAGCAGGCGGAAAGGGGTGCGCAGCCTTTCGCTGTCACTCCGGCGGGCAGCACCGCACCTCCGAGTGCTCGGTACCGAACGCTGCGCCTCCTCCTGCCGCACGCAACGAGCCATACCCGGAGGAAATCGGCCTCGGCGTTCCGGAGTTATCCGCCTCCGAGTGGGCCTGACCAAGCGGGGTGAACTGGAAATCATTAACCAACGTACTTCCATGTTTTCACCCGCAGAGGGCAGCACTCTCTTCTCCGTTTTAAACTGGGCCGACCCGGCTCCGTTTCGAGACCCGGCACTCGACTTCCCGGTGTGCGACCGGGTTCGTTCCGGTACCGTTCGCTGCCCCTCGTCCTGCTCTAGCCGCGGAACTAAACCCGACGACCGTCGGTCTCACGCCCGCGGAGGGAGGCGGCGGAAAGTGGTTTGCAGCCTTTCGCTGTACCTCCGGCGGGCAGCGCCCGACCTCCGAGTGCTCGGTACCGTCCGCTGCGCCTGGTCCGGCCGCACACAACGAGCCATACCCGGTGGAAATCGGCCTGTGCCTTCCGGAGATATGGGCCTCCGGGTGGGACGGACAAACCGGGGCCCCGAGCTCGCTTTCGGCGGCCCGCTAGTCGACTTCCCGGTGTGCGAACGTCATCCTTCCGGTACTCAACCGTGCCCCTTGCCCCACTCTAGCTCCGGCGGTAAAGCGGAGTCGGTCGGTCTCACGGACGCCGAGTTAGCAGGCGGAAAGCGGTGCGCAGCCTTTCGCTGTCACTCCGGCGGGCAGCATCGCACCTCCCAGTGCTCGGTACCGTCCGCTGCGCCTGGTCCGGCCGCACACAACGAGCCATACCCGGAGGAAATCGGCCTGTGCCTTCCGGAGATATGGGCCTCCGGGTGGGACGGACAAACCGGGGCCCCGAGCGGTGGCACCCTGCTCGCTTTCAGCGGCCCGTCACTCGACTTCCCGGTATGCGAACGTGATCGTTCCGGTACCCTTCGGTGCCCCTTGCCCCACTCTAGCTCCGGTGCTAAAGCGGAGTCGGTCGGTCTCACGGACGCCGAGTTACCAGGCGGAAAGCGGTGCGCAGCCTTTCGCTGTCACTCCGGCGGGCAGCACCGCATCTCCGAGTGCTCGGTACCGTACGCTGCGCCGCCTCCTGCCGCACGCAACGAGCCATACCCGGAGGAAATCGGCCTCGGCGTTCCGGAGTTATCCGCCTCCGAGTGGGCCTGACCAAGCGGGGTGAACTGGAAATCATTAACCAACGTACTTCCAGGTTTTCACCCGCAGAGGGCAGCACTCTATTCTCCGTTTTAAATTGGGCCGACCCGGCTCCGTTTCGAGACCCGGCACTCGACTTCCCGGTGTGCGAACGTGATCGTTCCGGTACCCAACCGTGCCCCTTGCCCCACTCTAGCTCCGGCGGTAAAGCGAAGTCGGTCGGTCTCACGGACGCCGAGTTAGCAGGCGGAAAGCGGTGCGCAGCCTTTCGCTGTCACTCCGGCGGGCAGCATCGCACCTCCCAGTGCTCGGTACCGTACGCTGCGCCTCCTCCTGCCGCACGCAACGAGCCATACCCGGAGGAAATCGGCCTCGGCCTTCCTGAGATATCAGCCTCCGAGTGGGCCCGAAGAGTCGGTGGCACCCTGCTCGCTTTCAGCGGCCCGGCACTCGACTTCCCCGTGTGCGAACGTCATCCTTCCGGTACTCAACCGTGCCCCTTGCCCCACTCTAGCTCCGGCGATAAAGCGGAGTCGGTCGGTCTCACGGACGCCGAGTTACCAGGCGGAAAGCGGTGCGCAGCCTTTCGCTGTCACTCCGGCGGGCAGCACCGCACCTCCCAGTGCTCGGTACCGTACGCTGCGCCTCCTCCTGCCGCACGCAACGAGCCATACCCGGAGGAAATCGGCCTCGGCCTTCCTGAGATATCAGCCTCCAAACGGGCGTCACAAATCAGGGCACATGGTCAGCTGCAAAGCAGCGTCATTACAACCTCTCACTGCACCCCACACGACATTCCGCTTGCCTGCCTGCCGCTGCCTACTCTCACCAGCGAAACAAAGTCAGGATAACACCCCAATGCAAGCAGCTCCCTTCCGGCCAACCAACCCACACCAATCCCCTTGCCTGCCTCCCACAAATTCCACCAGCCAGGCAAAGTCAAAATCAACCCACAATAAACGCACTCCACAACGGCCATCGACCGCTATACACCCCCTTGGGCGACTATTAAGCCCGAGAACACTAAC
>NW_027139626.1:25000-35000 GCF_035084215.1 Heptranchias perlo | reverse complement strand
TCCCGCTCCACTCGAGACGGCAGACACCCGGGCTCTGGAGCTTGAATCGGACCTCTGTTAGACAACACAGGTGGACTTCTCGGCCTCACAAGAGAGCAATACGCCAGCGGGTGAACAGGAGAGTCGTGCCGACAAAACCCACTGACTTTTAAAACTGTCCGTCTGCCACTTGGGACAGAGAGAGGAACCTGACGAGCCTGAACACCAGCCTTGGCTGGACCGCTCGGGCCCTCCCATGTCGGACGCGAGTCGCCAAATCGATCGGAAGAGAGTACCGATTCCTCTCAAAAAGTCTGCGTGCCCGTTATTATAAAAGCAGCCCACCGGCCGCGGTGCCTTGCCCACAAACACACTTGGTGTCTGGGGTGATTCAGAGCCGCCGCGGCTCGAAAGTGTCAACCTGTTTTAAAAGTCATCGCTATGCCGGCACAGGTGACTTTCAAGTTAAAGAGTTCTCTTTATTGGCTTTCAAAAAAATCTGCAAAGTGTCACAGAGATTTTGAGAAACTCTTTTTTTTCTTTATATTATTATAATATAATATAATGTGTATATGTTTTCGAAAAGCATCCACCAGCAATCCATGGTGAGCCTCTCTCTGCTGGCAAGCTCCTCCTGCCTGAGCCCGACGCTGTCGAGGCTCAACACGATTTCAGACTGACAAAGAGTTCGAAAATTGCCGCCTGATGTAGCTTTAAATGCTGACAGGTGACTTCCGAGTGCTCTTGTAAAGGTCTCCGCTTTGAAATTGAGAGCCTTTTGCCAAGTGTCACTTTTTCAGGCACTCTTAAAGTGCACCTGGGCTGTCAGAGAAAGCTCTGAAAATCGTGTTCTCGAAAATCTCCGGGTACCCGACCAATCCCTAGGTGCCCGAATGACAAGTGTCAATTCGGCAGGACGGCCTCCCACCTCCGGCCGCAGATGCGTCACTAAATCCCCGCAACGGGGGCTTTCTCATTTCGGCATAGGGGCTTCCGCGGCCAACTCATTAACCTGTGCTCGGACTTTTTGTGCCACAAGTGCAAGGGACCGTTTGCCGGCAGCTACTCGCACCCCCCCGCCCAGGGGGGGAATCCTCTGACCGGAGATCCGAAACGCCGGCCGAATCCATCCCCGTCGGACTTCCGAAGGGGTTCCCTCGACCGACTGACTTCCGAACTCCTTTCTGGGCTTAAACGGGTGGAATTCGGACCCTCTCGCAAGGGAGCCGAAGCCCGCCAGCCCCGGGAGGCCTCGGGGCCGCCGTTTTCAAGCCCGACCAAAAAACCCGAAAAATGGGGAAAAATGGGAAAAATTCCCACTCCCAAAAGGCTTAAAAGTCGGTTGGGCGGCAGCCCGGGTCGGTCTCTGCAGACCTGGAGGCGCTGGACACAAGTCTGGTAAACAGGCTAAGTCTCGACATGCCACCTCTTACTATCCTGCAGGTACCCCGCCAATCCCCCCGGAACCGGCTGGCAATTGGCGAATCAGCGGGACGAATTTGAATTCGTGACCGACTTTCTGACACCGAATCGCCGCAAACGCGTTTCGATTTTTCGGCTTCGGTACCTCCCATCAGACTTTGACTGGCCATATCTCCGGACTCACGTGTCGCAGCCGGGACCTTCAGGCACCGTTCGACGCGTCTACCCCTGCCCCGTCGAATGGCGCCCCTCGCGGTGTGGTCCGATTTCCGCATTTTGGTCAGATTTGCCTCCAAAATTTTCAGATTGAGTTGACGAATGCCCCCTACGGGGTAACCTCTTGCCCTTTCGGACCTGGTCCCTGTGACTTAATTTCCGCCTTTTGCTCAATCGTTTCCCCATTTATAATTAATTTTAAAAATCGGGTTACTCAGTTCTGGTTTACCAGTTCCCTCTTCGGACTTAGTTTTTGGTTAATCATTTCCGGTTCACCAGTTCCCGTTTTGGACTTAGTCTCTGCGGGCCGTTTCTCATCTTTTGGTTCATCAGTTCCCCTCTTTTAATAATTTTTTGGCTGCTTTCGTTTGATCATTTCCCTGCCTTCTGGGTAACTTTTCCACCTTAGGACTTCATCGCCGCACATTGTTTTCGACTTCTGGTTGATCATTTCACCCCTTTTAATCATTTTTGTAACTTTTGGTTAACCATTTCACCCAGCTTCTGGTTAACCATTTCCCCTTTGGGACTTAGTCTGTGAGCATTCTTTTGGGATTCTGGTTAACCATTTGCCAATTTTTAAAAAATGTTGCCACTTTTGTTTAATGCTTTCTGGTCAACCTTTCCCTCTTTCAGACTTCACCGCGGCACATTGCTTCAGCCTCCTGGTTAATCATTTCACCCCTTTTAATCATTTTTGCAACTTTTGGTTAACCATTTCCCCCAGCTTCTGGTTAACCATTTCCCCTTTGGGACTTGGTCTCTGAGCATTCTTTTGGGATTCTGGTTAACCATTTGCCACTTTTTAAAAAATGTTGCCGCTTTTGTTTAATGCTTTCCCTGCTTTCTGGTCAACCTTTTCCCCTTTAGGACTTCACCGCGGCACATTGCTTTAGCCTCCTGGTTAATCATTTCACCCCTTTTAATCATTTTTGCAACTTTTGGTTAACCATTTCCCCCAGCTTCTGGTTAACCATTTCCCCTTTGGGACTTAGTCTCTGAGCATTCTTTTGGGATTCTGGTTAACCATTTGCCAATTATTTTAAAATGTTGCCACTTTTGTTTAATGCTTTCTGGTCAACCTTTCCCTCTTTCAGACTTCACCGCGGCACATTGCTTTAGCCTCCTGGTTAATCATTTCACCCCTTTTAATCATTTTTGCAACTTTTGGTTAACCATTTCCCCCAGCTTCTGGTTAACCATTTCCCCTTTGGGACTTAGTCTCTGAGCATTCTTTTGGGATTCTGGTTAATCATTTGCCACTTTTTTAAAAATGTTGCCGCTTTTGTTTAATGCTTTCCCTGCTTTGTGGTCAACCTTTTCCCCTTTAGGACTTCACCGCGGCACATTGCTTCAGCCTCCTGGTTAATCATTTCACCCCTTTTAATCATTTTTGCAACTTTTGGTTAACCATTTCCCCCTGCTTCTGGTTAACCATTTCCCCTTTGGGACTTAGTCTCTGAGCATTCTTTTGGGATTCTGGTTAATCATTTGCCAATTTTTAAAAAATGTTGCCGCTTTTGTTTAATGCTTTCCCTGCTTTGTGGTCAACCTTTTCCCCTTTAGGACTTCACCGCGGCACATTGCTTCAGCCTCCTGGTTAATCATTTCACCCCTTTTAATCATTTTTGCAACTTTTGGTTAACCATTTCCCCCAGCTTCTGGTTAACCATTTCCCCTTTGGGACTTAGTCTCTGAGCATTCTTTTGGGATTCTGGTTAACCATTTGCCACTTTTTAAAAAATGTTGCCGCTTTTGTTTAATCGTTTCCCTGCTTTCTGGTCAACCTTTTCCCCTTTCAGACTTCATCGCCGAGCATTGTTGTCGACTTCTGGTTAATCATTTTTCCCCTTTAAATCTTTTTTTGCCACTTTTGGTTAACCATTTCACCCAGCTTCTGGTTAACCATTTGCCCCATTATACTGAATTTTTCCGCTTTGGTTTAATCATTTCCCTGCTTTCTTGTCAACCTTTTACCCTTTAGGACTTCACCGCGGCACATTGCTTCAGCCTCCTGGTTAATCATTTCTCCCCTTTTAATCCTTTTTCCCACTTTTGGTTCACCAGTTCACCCAGCTTCTGGTTCACCATTTCCCCTTTGGGACTTAAGTCTCTGAGCATTCTTTTGGGATTCTGGTTAACCATTTGCCACTTTTTAAAAAATGTTGCCGCTTTTGTTTAATGCTTTCCCTGCTTTCTGGTCAACCTTTTCCCCTTTAGGACTTCACCGCGGCACATTGCTTTAGCCTCCTGGTTAATCATTTCACCCCTTTTAATCCTTTTTCCCACTTTGGGTTGGACAGTTCACCCAGCTACTGGTTAACCATTTCCCCTTTGGGACTTAAGTCTCTGAGCATTCTTTTGTGATTCTGGTTCACCATTTGTCCCTTTTTAAAAGATATTGCTGCTTTTGATTAAACCTTTCCCTGCTTTGCGGTCGACCTATTCCTCTTTCAGACTTCATCGCCGCACCTTGTTTTCGACATCTGGTTCAACATTTCTCCCCTTTTAATCCTTTTTCCCACTTTTGGTTAAGCAGTTCACCCAGCTTCTGGTTCACCATTTGCCCCTTTTTACTGAATTTTTCTGCTTTTGTTTAATCATTTCCCTGCTTTGCGGTCGACCTATTCCTCTTTCAGACTTCATCGCCGCGCATTGTTTTCGACATCTGGTTAAACATTTCTCCCCTTTTAATCCTTTTTCCCACTTTTGGTTAAGCAGTTCACCCAACTTCTGGTTAACCATTTGCCCCTTCTTACTGAATTTTTCCGCTTTTGTTTAATCATTTCCCTGCTTTATGGTCAACCTTTTCCCCTTTAGGACTTCGCCGCCGCACTTTGCTTTCGCCTTCTGGTTAATCATTTCACAACATTTTAATCCTTTTTCCCACTTTTGGTTAAACAGTTCACCCAGCTTCTGGTTAACCATTTGCCCCTTTGGGACTTAAGTCTCTGAGCATTCTTTTGGGATTCTGGTTCACCATTTGTCCCTTTTTAAAAGATATTGCTGCTTCTGTTTAATCCTTTCCCTGCTTTGCGGTCAACCTTTTCCTCTTTCAGACTTCATCGCCGCGCATTGTTTTCGACATCTGGTTCAACATTTCTCCCCTTTTAATCCTCTTTCCCACTTTTGGTTAAGCAGTTCACCCAACTTCTGGTTCACCACTTGCCCCTTTTTACTGAATTTTTCTGCTTTTGTTTAATCATTTCCCTGCTTTCCGGTCAACCTTTCCCTCTTTCAGACTTAATCGCCGCACATTGTTGTCGACTTCTGGTTGATCAGTTCACCCCTTTTTTATCCTTTTTCCCACTTTGGGTTAAGCAGTTCACCCAGCTACTGGTTAACCATTTCCCCTTTGGGACTTAAGTCTCTGAGCATTCTTTTGGGATTCTGGTAAACCATTTGTCCCTTTTTAAAAAATGCTGCTGCTTTTGTTTAATGCTTGCCCTGCTTTGCGGTCGATCATTTCACCCCTTTTAATCCATTTTTGCCACTTTGGGTTAAACAGTTCACACAACTTCTGGTTCACCATTTCACATTTTGGAACTTTTATTCCCACCATTACTTTGGGCTTCTGGTTCATCATTTCACGCTGTTTTACAAATCTTTGCCGCTTCACTTTTAATCCACAAACCGGGGCTCGCTTTCGGGTGTTGGGGGGGGGGGGGGGGGTAGCGGGTTTGGGCCGGGCACTCCACATCCCGGTGTGCGACCGGGTTCGTTCTGGTACCGCTCGGTGCCCCTCGTCCTGCTCTTGCCGCGGAAGCAAACCAGACGACCGTCGGTCTCACGCCCGAGGGGAGAGGAGGCGGAAAGCGGTTTGCAGCCTTTCGCTGTACCTCCGGCGGGCAGCGCCGCACCTCCGAGTGCTCGGTACCGTTCGCTGCGCCTCGTCCGGCCGCACGCAGCGAGCCAAACCCGGAGGAAATCGGCCTGTGCCTTCTCGAGATATGGGCCTCCGGGTGGGACGGACAAACCGGGGCCCCGAGCTCGCTTTCGGCGGCCCGGCACTCGACTTCCCGGTGTCCGAACGTGATCCTTCCGGTACCCTTCGGTGCCCCTTGCCCGACTCCAGCTCCCGTGCTGAAGCGGAGTCGGTCGGCCTGACGGCCGCCGAGTTAGCCAGCGGAAAGCGGTGCGCAGCCTTTCGCTTGCAGCTCCGGCGGGCAGCGCCGCACCTCCGGCTGCTCAGTGCCGTCCGCTGCTCCCCTTCCGGCTGCACGCAGCGAACCATACCCGGAGGAAATCGGCCTCGGCCTTCCGGAGATATGGGCCTGCGAGTGGGACCAATAAATCGGTGCACATTTCCGGCTCGGTTTCCGGCCTCGGCACTATCAGTTCACGCCGTCCGACCGACGTCGTTCTGGCACGGTTCCGTTGCTCCTTGATCCGGTCCAGCCACGGTAATCAGCCGAAGATGGTGGGGGGGGGACACATTGCCCGCCGAGTTAGCCGGAGGAAATCGGCCTCGGACTTCCTCAGATATCAGCCTCCGGGTGGGACAGACAAACCGGGGACCCGAGCACGCTTTCGGCGGCCCGCTGGTCGACTTCCCGGTGTGCGACCGGGTTCGTTCCGGTACCGTTCGCTGCCCCTCGTCCTGCTCTAGCCGCGGAGACAAACCCGACGACCGTCGGTCTCACGCCCGCGGAGGGAGGTGGCGGAAAGTGGTTTGCAGCCTTTCGCTGTACCTCCGGCGGGCAGCGCCCGACCTCCGAGTGCTCGGTACCGTCCGCTGCGCCTGGTCCTGCCGCACACAACGAGCCATACCCGGTGGAAATCGGCCTGTGCCTTCCAGAGATATGGGCCTCCGGGTGGGACGGACAAACCGGGGCCCCGTGCTCGCTTTCGGCGGCCCGCTAGTCGACTTCCCGGTGTGCGACCGGGTTCCTTCCGGTACCGTTCGCTGCCCCTCGTCCTGCTCTAGCCGCGGAAACAAACCCGACGACCGTCGGTCTCACGCCCGCGGAGGGAGGCGGCGGAAAGTGGTTTGCAGCCTTTCGCTGTACCTCCGGCGGGCAGCGCCCGACCTCCGAGTGCTCGGTACCGTCCGCTGCGCCTGGTCCGGCCGCACGCAACGAGCCATACCCGGAGGAAATCGGCCTGTGCCTTCCGGAGATATGGGCCTCCGGGTGGGACGGACAAACCGGGGCCCCGAGCGGTGGCACCCTGCTCGCTTTCGGCGGCCCGGCACTCGACTTCCCGGTGTGCGAACGTCATCGTTCCGGTACCCTTCGGTGCCCCTTGCCCCACTCTAGCTCCGGTGCTAAAGCGGAGTCGGTCGGTCTCACGGACGCCGAGTTAGCAGGCGGAAAGGGGTGCGCAGCCTTTCGCTGTCACTCCGGCGGGCAGCACCGCACCTCCGAGTGCTCGGTACCGAACGCTGCGCCTCCTCCTGCCGCACGCAACGAGCCATACCCGGAGGAAATCGGCCTCGGCGTTCCGGAGTTATCCGCCTCCGAGTGGGCCTGACCAAGCGGGGTGAACTGGAAATCATTAACCAACGTACTTCCATGTTTTCACCCGCAGAGGGCAGCACTCTCTTCTCCGTTTTAAACTGGGCCGACCCGGCTCCGTTTCGAGACCCGGCACTCGACTTCCCGGTGTGCGACCGGGTTCGTTCCGGTACCGTTCGCTGCCCCTCGTCCTGCTCTAGCCGCGGAACTAAACCCGACGACCGTCGGTCTCACGCCCGCGGAGGGAGGCGGCGGAAAGTGGTTTGCAGCCTTTCGCTGTACCTCCGGCGGGCAGCGCCCGACCTCCGAGTGCTCGGTACCGTCCGCTGCGCCTGGTCCGGCCGCACACAACGAGCCATACCCGGAGGAAATCGGCCTGTGCCTTCCGGAGATATGGGCCTCCGGGTGGGACGGACAAACCGGGGCCCCGAGCGGTGGCACCCTGCTCGCTTTCGGCGGCCCGGCACTCGACTTCCCGGTGTGCGAACGTCATCGTTCCGGTACCCTTCGGTGCCCCTTGCCCCACTCTAGCTCCGGTGCTAAAGCGGAGTCGGTCGGTCTCACGGACGCCGAGTTAGCAGGCGGAAAGGGGTGCGCAGCCTTTCGCTGTCACTCCGGCGGGCAGCACCGCACCTCCGAGTGCTCGGTACCGAACGCTGCGCCTCCTCCTGCCGCACGCAACGAGCCATACCCGGAGGAAATCGGCCTCGGCGTTCCGGAGTTATCCGCCTCCGAGTGGGCCTGACCAAGCGGGGTGAACTGGAAATCATTAACCAACGTACTTCCATGTTTTCACCCGCAGAGGGCAGCACTCTCTTCTCCGTTTTAAACTGGGCCGACCCGGCTCCGTTTCGAGACCCGGCACTCGACTTCCCGGTGTGCGACCGGGTTCGTTCCGGTACCGTTCGCTGCCCCTCGTCCTGCTCTAGCCGCGGAACTAAACCCGACGACCGTCGGTCTCACGCCCGCGGAGGGAGGCGGCGGAAAGTGGTTTGCAGCCTTTCGCTGTACCTCCGGCGGGCAGCGCCCGACCTCCGAGTGCTCGGTACCGTCCGCTGCGCCTGGTCCGGCCGCACACAACGAGCCATACCCGGTGGAAATCGGCCTGTGCCTTCCGGAGATATGGGCCTCCGGGTGGGACGGACAAACCGGGGCCCCGAGCTCGCTTTCGGCGGCCCGCTAGTCGACTTCCCGGTGTGCGAACGTCATCCTTCCGGTACTCAACCGTGCCCCTTGCCCCACTCTAGCTCCGGCGGTAAAGCGGAGTCGGTCGGTCTCACGGACGCCGAGTTAGCAGGCGGAAAGCGGTGCGCAGCCTTTCGCTGTCACTCCGGCGGGCAGCATCGCACCTCCCAGTGCTCGGTACCGTCCGCTGCGCCTGGTCCGGCCGCACACAACGAGCCATACCCGGAGGAAATCGGCCTGTGCCTTCCGGAGATATGGGCCTCCGGGTGGGACGGACAAACCGGGGCCCCGAGCGGTGGCACCCTGCTCGCTTTCAGCGGCCCGTCACTCGACTTCCCGGTATGCGAACGTGATCGTTCCGGTACCCTTCGGTGCCCCTTGCCCCACTCTAGCTCCGGTGCTAAAGCGGAGTCGGTCGGTCTCACGGACGCCGAGTTACCAGGCGGAAAGCGGTGCGCAGCCTTTCGCTGTCACTCCGGCGGGCAGCACCGCATCTCCGAGTGCTCGGTACCGTACGCTGCGCCGCCTCCTGCCGCACGCAACGAGCCATACCCGGAGGAAATCGGCCTCGGCGTTCCGGAGTTATCCGCCTCCGAGTGGGCCTGACCAAGCGGGGTGAACTGGAAATCATTAACCAACGTACTTCCAGGTTTTCACCCGCAGAGGGCAGCACTCTATTCTCCGTTTTAAATTGGGCCGACCCGGCTCCGTTTCGAGACCCGGCACTCGACTTCCCGGTGTGCGAACGTGATCGTTCCGGTACCCAACCGTGCCCCTTGCCCCACTCTAGCTCCGGCGGTAAAGCGAAGTCGGTCGGTCTCACGGACGCCGAGTTAGCAGGCGGAAAGCGGTGCGCAGCCTTTCGCTGTCACTCCGGCGGGCAGCATCGCACCTCCCAGTGCTCGGTACCGTACGCTGCGCCTCCTCCTGCCGCACGCAACGAGCCATACCCGGAGGAAATCGGCCTCGGCCTTCCTGAGATATCAGCCTCCGAGTGGGCCCGAAGAGTCGGTGGCACCCTGCTCGCTTTCAGCGGCCCGGCACTCGACTTCCCCGTGTGCGAACGTCATCCTTCCGGTACTCAACCGTGCCCCTTGCCCCACTCTAGCTCCGGCGATAAAGCGGAGTCGGTCGGTCTCACGGACGCCGAGTTACCAGGCGGAAAGCGGTGCGCAGCCTTTCGCTGTCACTCCGGCGGGCAGCACCGCACCTCCCAGTGCTCGGTACCGTACGCTGCGCCTCCTCCTGCCGCACGCAACGAGCCATACCCGGAGGAAATCGGCCTCGGCCTTCCTGAGATATCAGCCTCCAAACGGGCGTCACAAATCAGGGCACATGGTCAGCTGCAAAGCAGCGTCATTACAACCTCTCACTGCACCCCACACGACATTCCGCTTGCCTGCCTGCCGCTGCCTACTCTCACCAGCGAAACAAAGTCAGGATAACACCCCAATGCAAGCAGCTCCCTTCCGGCCAACCAACCCACACCAATCCCCTTGCCTGCCTCCCACAAATTCCACCAGCCAGGCAAAGTCAAAATCAACCCACAATAAACGCACTCCACAACGGCCATCGACCGCTATACACCCCCTTGGGCGACTATTAAGCCCGAGAACACTAACTGTAACCAACCGCAGTGAAAAGTTGAAGTGGCAACTCATTAACCAAATTTATATTTGGCAACTGATTAACCAACTTTACATTTGGCAACTCATTAACCAACTGCATTGGTGACAACTCAT
>NW_027139626.1:5000-15000 GCF_035084215.1 Heptranchias perlo | reverse complement strand
TCGTGCCGACAAAACCCACTGACTTTTAAAACTGTCCGTCTGCCACTTGGGACAGAGAGAGGAACCTGACGAGCCTGAACACCAGCCTTGGCTGGACCGCTCGGGCCCTCCCATGTCGGACGCGAGTCGCCAAATCGATCGGAAGAGAGTACCGATTCCTCTCAAAAAGTCTGCGTGCCCGTTATTATAAAAGCAGCCCACCGGCCGCGGTGCCTTGCCCACAAACACACTTGGTGTCTGGGGTGATTCAGAGCCGCCGCGGCTCGAAAGTGTCAACCTGTTTTAAAAGTCATCGCTATGCCGGCACAGGTGACTTTCAAGTTAAAGAGTTCTCTTTATTGGCTTTCAAAAAAATCTGCAAAGTGTCACAGAGATTTTGAGAAACTCTTTTTTTTCTTTATATTATTATAATATAATATAATGTGTATATGTTTTCGAAAAGCATCCACCAGCAATCCATGGTGAGCCTCTCTCTGCTGGCAAGCTCCTCCTGCCTGAGCCCGACGCTGTCGAGGCTCAACACGATTTCAGACTGACAAAGAGTTCGAAAATTGCCGCCTGATGTAGCTTTAAATGCTGACAGGTGACTTCCGAGTGCTCTTGTAAAGGTCTCCGCTTTGAAATTGAGAGCCTTTTGCCAAGTGTCACTTTTTCAGGCACTCTTAAAGTGCACCTGGGCTGTCAGAGAAAGCTCTGAAAATCGTGTTCTCGAAAATCTCCGGGTACCCGACCAATCCCTAGGTGCCCGAATGACAAGTGTCAATTCGGCAGGACGGCCTCCCACCTCCGGCCGCAGATGCGTCACTAAATCCCCGCAACGGGGGCTTTCTCATTTCGGCATAGGGGCTTCCGCGGCCAACTCATTAACCTGTGCTCGGACTTTTTGTGCCACAAGTGCAAGGGACCGTTTGCCGGCAGCTACTCGCACCCCCCCGCCCAGGGGGGGAATCCTCTGACCGGAGATCCGAAACGCCGGCCGAATCCATCCCCGTCGGACTTCCGAAGGGGTTCCCTCGACCGACTGACTTCCGAACTCCTTTCTGGGCTTAAACGGGTGGAATTCGGACCCTCTCGCAAGGGAGCCGAAGCCCGCCAGCCCCGGGAGGCCTCGGGGCCGCCGTTTTCAAGCCCGACCAAAAAACCCGAAAAATGGGGAAAAATGGGAAAAATTCCCACTCCCAAAAGGCTTAAAAGTCGGTTGGGCGGCAGCCCGGGTCGGTCTCTGCAGACCTGGAGGCGCTGGACACAAGTCTGGTAAACAGGCTAAGTCTCGACATGCCACCTCTTACTATCCTGCAGGTACCACCGCCAATCCCCCCGGAACCGGCTGGCAATTGGCGAATCAGCGGGACGAATTTGAATTCGTGACCGACTTTCTGACACCGAATCGCCGCAAACGCGTTTCGATTTTTCGGCTTCGGTACCTCCCATCAGACTTTGACTGGCCATATCTCCGGACTCACGTGTCGCAGCCGGGACCTTCAGGCACCGTTCGACGCGTCTACCCCTGCCCCGTCGAATGGCGCCCCTCGCGGTGTGGTCCGATTTCCGCATTTTGGTCAGATTTGCCTCCAAAATTTTCAGATTGAGTTGACGAATGCCCCCTACGGGGTAACCTCTTGCCCTTTCGGACCTGGTCCCTGTGACTTAATTTCCGCCTTTTGCTCAATCGTTTCCCCATTTATAATTAATTTTAAAAATCGGGTTACTCAGTTCTGGTTTACCAGTTCCCTCTTCGGACTTAGTTTTTGGTTAATCATTTCCGGTTCACCAGTTCCCGTTTTGGACTTAGTCTCTGCGGGCCGTTTCTCATCTTTTGGTTCATCAGTTCCCCTCTTTTAATAATTTTTTGGCTGCTTTCGTTTGATCATTTCCCTGCCTTCTGGGTAACTTTTCCACCTTAGGACTTCATCGCCGCACATTGTTTTCGACTTCTGGTTGATCATTTCACCCCTTTTAATCATTTTTGTAACTTTTGGTTAACCATTTCACCCAGCTTCTGGTTAACCATTTCCCCTTTGGGACTTAGTCTGTGAGCATTCTTTTGGGATTCTGGTTAACCATTTGCCAATTTTTAAAAAATGTTGCCACTTTTGTTTAATGCTTTCTGGTCAACCTTTCCCTCTTTCAGACTTCACCGCGGCACATTGCTTCAGCCTCCTGGTTAATCATTTCACCCCTTTTAATCATTTTTGCAACTTTTGGTTAACCATTTCCCCCAGCTTCTGGTTAACCATTTCCCCTTTGGGACTTGGTCTCTGAGCATTCTTTTGGGATTCTGGTTAACCATTTGCCACTTTTTAAAAAATGTTGCCGCTTTTGTTTAATGCTTTCCCTGCTTTCTGGTCAACCTTTTCCCCTTTAGGACTTCACCGCGGCACATTGCTTTAGCCTCCTGGTTAATCATTTCACCCCTTTTAATCATTTTTGCAACTTTTGGTTAACCATTTCCCCCAGCTTCTGGTTAACCATTTCCCCTTTGGGACTTAGTCTCTGAGCATTCTTTTGGGATTCTGGTTAACCATTTGCCAATTATTTTAAAATGTTGCCACTTTTGTTTAATGCTTTCTGGTCAACCTTTCCCTCTTTCAGACTTCACCGCGGCACATTGCTTTAGCCTCCTGGTTAATCATTTCACCCCTTTTAATCATTTTTGCAACTTTTGGTTAACCATTTCCCCCAGCTTCTGGTTAACCATTTCCCCTTTGGGACTTAGTCTCTGAGCATTCTTTTGGGATTCTGGTTAATCATTTGCCACTTTTTTAAAAATGTTGCCGCTTTTGTTTAATGCTTTCCCTGCTTTGTGGTCAACCTTTTCCCCTTTAGGACTTCACCGCGGCACATTGCTTCAGCCTCCTGGTTAATCATTTCACCCCTTTTAATCATTTTTGCAACTTTTGGTTAACCATTTCCCCCTGCTTCTGGTTAACCATTTCCCCTTTGGGACTTAGTCTCTGAGCATTCTTTTGGGATTCTGGTTAATCATTTGCCAATTTTTAAAAAATGTTGCCGCTTTTGTTTAATGCTTTCCCTGCTTTGTGGTCAACCTTTTCCCCTTTAGGACTTCACCGCGGCACATTGCTTCAGCCTCCTGGTTAATCATTTCACCCCTTTTAATCATTTTTGCAACTTTTGGTTAACCATTTCCCCCAGCTTCTGGTTAACCATTTCCCCTTTGGGACTTAGTCTCTGAGCATTCTTTTGGGATTCTGGTTAACCATTTGCCACTTTTTAAAAAATGTTGCCGCTTTTGTTTAATCGTTTCCCTGCTTTCTGGTCAACCTTTTCCCCTTTCAGACTTCATCGCCGAGCATTGTTGTCGACTTCTGGTTAATCATTTTTCCCCTTTAAATCTTTTTTTGCCACTTTTGGTTAACCATTTCACCCAGCTTCTGGTTAACCATTTGCCCCATTATACTGAATTTTTCCGCTTTGGTTTAATCATTTCCCTGCTTTCTTGTCAACCTTTTACCCTTTAGGACTTCACCGCGGCACATTGCTTCAGCCTCCTGGTTAATCATTTCTCCCCTTTTAATCCTTTTTCCCACTTTTGGTTCACCAGTTCACCCAGCTTCTGGTTCACCATTTCCCCTTTGGGACTTAAGTCTCTGAGCATTCTTTTGGGATTCTGGTTAACCATTTGCCACTTTTTAAAAAATGTTGCCGCTTTTGTTTAATGCTTTCCCTGCTTTCTGGTCAACCTTTTCCCCTTTAGGACTTCACCGCGGCACATTGCTTTAGCCTCCTGGTTAATCATTTCACCCCTTTTAATCCTTTTTCCCACTTTGGGTTGGACAGTTCACCCAGCTACTGGTTAACCATTTCCCCTTTGGGACTTAAGTCTCTGAGCATTCTTTTGTGATTCTGGTTCACCATTTGTCCCTTTTTAAAAGATATTGCTGCTTTTGATTAAACCTTTCCCTGCTTTGCGGTCGACCTATTCCTCTTTCAGACTTCATCGCCGCACCTTGTTTTCGACATCTGGTTCAACATTTCTCCCCTTTTAATCCTTTTTCCCACTTTTGGTTAAGCAGTTCACCCAGCTTCTGGTTCACCATTTGCCCCTTTTTACTGAATTTTTCTGCTTTTGTTTAATCATTTCCCTGCTTTGCGGTCGACCTATTCCTCTTTCAGACTTCATCGCCGCGCATTGTTTTCGACATCTGGTTAAACATTTCTCCCCTTTTAATCCTTTTTCCCACTTTTGGTTAAGCAGTTCACCCAACTTCTGGTTAACCATTTGCCCCTTCTTACTGAATTTTTCCGCTTTTGTTTAATCATTTCCCTGCTTTATGGTCAACCTTTTCCCCTTTAGGACTTCGCCGCCGCACTTTGCTTTCGCCTTCTGGTTAATCATTTCACAACATTTTAATCCTTTTTCCCACTTTTGGTTAAACAGTTCACCCAGCTTCTGGTTAACCATTTGCCCCTTTGGGACTTAAGTCTCTGAGCATTCTTTTGGGATTCTGGTTCACCATTTGTCCCTTTTTAAAAGATATTGCTGCTTCTGTTTAATCCTTTCCCTGCTTTGCGGTCAACCTTTTCCTCTTTCAGACTTCATCGCCGCGCATTGTTTTCGACATCTGGTTCAACATTTCTCCCCTTTTAATCCTCTTTCCCACTTTTGGTTAAGCAGTTCACCCAACTTCTGGTTCACCACTTGCCCCTTTTTACTGAATTTTTCTGCTTTTGTTTAATCATTTCCCTGCTTTCCGGTCAACCTTTCCCTCTTTCAGACTTAATCGCCGCACATTGTTGTCGACTTCTGGTTGATCAGTTCACCCCTTTTTTATCCTTTTTCCCACTTTGGGTTAAGCAGTTCACCCAGCTACTGGTTAACCATTTCCCCTTTGGGACTTAAGTCTCTGAGCATTCTTTTGGGATTCTGGTAAACCATTTGTCCCTTTTTAAAAAATGCTGCTGCTTTTGTTTAATGCTTGCCCTGCTTTGCGGTCGATCATTTCACCCCTTTTAATCCATTTTTGCCACTTTGGGTTAAACAGTTCACACAACTTCTGGTTCACCATTTCACATTTTGGAACTTTTATTCCCACCATTACTTTGGGCTTCTGGTTCATCATTTCACGCTGTTTTACAAATCTTTGCCGCTTCACTTTTAATCCACAAACCGGGGCTCGCTTTCGGGTGTTGGGGGGGGGGGGGGGGGTAGCGGGTTTGGGCCGGGCACTCCACATCCCGGTGTGCGACCGGGTTCGTTCTGGTACCGCTCGGTGCCCCTCGTCCTGCTCTTGCCGCGGAAGCAAACCAGACGACCGTCGGTCTCACGCCCGAGGGGAGAGGAGGCGGAAAGCGGTTTGCAGCCTTTCGCTGTACCTCCGGCGGGCAGCGCCGCACCTCCGAGTGCTCGGTACCGTTCGCTGCGCCTCGTCCGGCCGCACGCAGCGAGCCAAACCCGGAGGAAATCGGCCTGTGCCTTCTCGAGATATGGGCCTCCGGGTGGGACGGACAAACCGGGGCCCCGAGCTCGCTTTCGGCGGCCCGGCACTCGACTTCCCGGTGTCCGAACGTGATCCTTCCGGTACCCTTCGGTGCCCCTTGCCCGACTCCAGCTCCCGTGCTGAAGCGGAGTCGGTCGGCCTGACGGCCGCCGAGTTAGCCAGCGGAAAGCGGTGCGCAGCCTTTCGCTTGCAGCTCCGGCGGGCAGCGCCGCACCTCCGGCTGCTCAGTGCCGTCCGCTGCTCCCCTTCCGGCTGCACGCAGCGAACCATACCCGGAGGAAATCGGCCTCGGCCTTCCGGAGATATGGGCCTGCGAGTGGGACCAATAAATCGGTGCACATTTCCGGCTCGGTTTCCGGCCTCGGCACTATCAGTTCACGCCGTCCGACCGACGTCGTTCTGGCACGGTTCCGTTGCTCCTTGATCCGGTCCAGCCACGGTAATCAGCCGAAGATGGTGGGGGGGGGACACATTGCCCGCCGAGTTAGCCGGAGGAAATCGGCCTCGGACTTCCTCAGATATCAGCCTCCGGGTGGGACAGACAAACCGGGGACCCGAGCACGCTTTCGGCGGCCCGCTGGTCGACTTCCCGGTGTGCGACCGGGTTCGTTCCGGTACCGTTCGCTGCCCCTCGTCCTGCTCTAGCCGCGGAGACAAACCCGACGACCGTCGGTCTCACGCCCGCGGAGGGAGGTGGCGGAAAGTGGTTTGCAGCCTTTCGCTGTACCTCCGGCGGGCAGCGCCCGACCTCCGAGTGCTCGGTACCGTCCGCTGCGCCTGGTCCTGCCGCACACAACGAGCCATACCCGGTGGAAATCGGCCTGTGCCTTCCAGAGATATGGGCCTCCGGGTGGGACGGACAAACCGGGGCCCCGTGCTCGCTTTCGGCGGCCCGCTAGTCGACTTCCCGGTGTGCGACCGGGTTCCTTCCGGTACCGTTCGCTGCCCCTCGTCCTGCTCTAGCCGCGGAAACAAACCCGACGACCGTCGGTCTCACGCCCGCGGAGGGAGGCGGCGGAAAGTGGTTTGCAGCCTTTCGCTGTACCTCCGGCGGGCAGCGCCCGACCTCCGAGTGCTCGGTACCGTCCGCTGCGCCTGGTCCGGCCGCACGCAACGAGCCATACCCGGAGGAAATCGGCCTGTGCCTTCCGGAGATATGGGCCTCCGGGTGGGACGGACAAACCGGGGCCCCGAGCGGTGGCACCCTGCTCGCTTTCGGCGGCCCGGCACTCGACTTCCCGGTGTGCGAACGTCATCGTTCCGGTACCCTTCGGTGCCCCTTGCCCCACTCTAGCTCCGGTGCTAAAGCGGAGTCGGTCGGTCTCACGGACGCCGAGTTAGCAGGCGGAAAGGGGTGCGCAGCCTTTCGCTGTCACTCCGGCGGGCAGCACCGCACCTCCGAGTGCTCGGTACCGAACGCTGCGCCTCCTCCTGCCGCACGCAACGAGCCATACCCGGAGGAAATCGGCCTCGGCGTTCCGGAGTTATCCGCCTCCGAGTGGGCCTGACCAAGCGGGGTGAACTGGAAATCATTAACCAACGTACTTCCATGTTTTCACCCGCAGAGGGCAGCACTCTCTTCTCCGTTTTAAACTGGGCCGACCCGGCTCCGTTTCGAGACCCGGCACTCGACTTCCCGGTGTGCGACCGGGTTCGTTCCGGTACCGTTCGCTGCCCCTCGTCCTGCTCTAGCCGCGGAACTAAACCCGACGACCGTCGGTCTCACGCCCGCGGAGGGAGGCGGCGGAAAGTGGTTTGCAGCCTTTCGCTGTACCTCCGGCGGGCAGCGCCCGACCTCCGAGTGCTCGGTACCGTCCGCTGCGCCTGGTCCGGCCGCACACAACGAGCCATACCCGGAGGAAATCGGCCTGTGCCTTCCGGAGATATGGGCCTCCGGGTGGGACGGACAAACCGGGGCCCCGAGCGGTGGCACCCTGCTCGCTTTCGGCGGCCCGGCACTCGACTTCCCGGTGTGCGAACGTCATCGTTCCGGTACCCTTCGGTGCCCCTTGCCCCACTCTAGCTCCGGTGCTAAAGCGGAGTCGGTCGGTCTCACGGACGCCGAGTTAGCAGGCGGAAAGGGGTGCGCAGCCTTTCGCTGTCACTCCGGCGGGCAGCACCGCACCTCCGAGTGCTCGGTACCGAACGCTGCGCCTCCTCCTGCCGCACGCAACGAGCCATACCCGGAGGAAATCGGCCTCGGCGTTCCGGAGTTATCCGCCTCCGAGTGGGCCTGACCAAGCGGGGTGAACTGGAAATCATTAACCAACGTACTTCCATGTTTTCACCCGCAGAGGGCAGCACTCTCTTCTCCGTTTTAAACTGGGCCGACCCGGCTCCGTTTCGAGACCCGGCACTCGACTTCCCGGTGTGCGACCGGGTTCGTTCCGGTACCGTTCGCTGCCCCTCGTCCTGCTCTAGCCGCGGAACTAAACCCGACGACCGTCGGTCTCACGCCCGCGGAGGGAGGCGGCGGAAAGTGGTTTGCAGCCTTTCGCTGTACCTCCGGCGGGCAGCGCCCGACCTCCGAGTGCTCGGTACCGTCCGCTGCGCCTGGTCCGGCCGCACACAACGAGCCATACCCGGTGGAAATCGGCCTGTGCCTTCCGGAGATATGGGCCTCCGGGTGGGACGGACAAACCGGGGCCCCGAGCTCGCTTTCGGCGGCCCGCTAGTCGACTTCCCGGTGTGCGAACGTCATCCTTCCGGTACTCAACCGTGCCCCTTGCCCCACTCTAGCTCCGGCGGTAAAGCGGAGTCGGTCGGTCTCACGGACGCCGAGTTAGCAGGCGGAAAGCGGTGCGCAGCCTTTCGCTGTCACTCCGGCGGGCAGCATCGCACCTCCCAGTGCTCGGTACCGTCCGCTGCGCCTGGTCCGGCCGCACACAACGAGCCATACCCGGAGGAAATCGGCCTGTGCCTTCCGGAGATATGGGCCTCCGGGTGGGACGGACAAACCGGGGCCCCGAGCGGTGGCACCCTGCTCGCTTTCAGCGGCCCGTCACTCGACTTCCCGGTATGCGAACGTGATCGTTCCGGTACCCTTCGGTGCCCCTTGCCCCACTCTAGCTCCGGTGCTAAAGCGGAGTCGGTCGGTCTCACGGACGCCGAGTTACCAGGCGGAAAGCGGTGCGCAGCCTTTCGCTGTCACTCCGGCGGGCAGCACCGCATCTCCGAGTGCTCGGTACCGTACGCTGCGCCGCCTCCTGCCGCACGCAACGAGCCATACCCGGAGGAAATCGGCCTCGGCGTTCCGGAGTTATCCGCCTCCGAGTGGGCCTGACCAAGCGGGGTGAACTGGAAATCATTAACCAACGTACTTCCAGGTTTTCACCCGCAGAGGGCAGCACTCTATTCTCCGTTTTAAATTGGGCCGACCCGGCTCCGTTTCGAGACCCGGCACTCGACTTCCCGGTGTGCGAACGTGATCGTTCCGGTACCCAACCGTGCCCCTTGCCCCACTCTAGCTCCGGCGGTAAAGCGAAGTCGGTCGGTCTCACGGACGCCGAGTTAGCAGGCGGAAAGCGGTGCGCAGCCTTTCGCTGTCACTCCGGCGGGCAGCATCGCACCTCCCAGTGCTCGGTACCGTACGCTGCGCCTCCTCCTGCCGCACGCAACGAGCCATACCCGGAGGAAATCGGCCTCGGCCTTCCTGAGATATCAGCCTCCGAGTGGGCCCGAAGAGTCGGTGGCACCCTGCTCGCTTTCAGCGGCCCGGCACTCGACTTCCCCGTGTGCGAACGTCATCCTTCCGGTACTCAACCGTGCCCCTTGCCCCACTCTAGCTCCGGCGATAAAGCGGAGTCGGTCGGTCTCACGGACGCCGAGTTACCAGGCGGAAAGCGGTGCGCAGCCTTTCGCTGTCACTCCGGCGGGCAGCACCGCACCTCCCAGTGCTCGGTACCGTACGCTGCGCCTCCTCCTGCCGCACGCAACGAGCCATACCCGGAGGAAATCGGCCTCGGCCTTCCTGAGATATCAGCCTCCAAACGGGCGTCACAAATCAGGGCACATGGTCAGCTGCAAAGCAGCGTCATTACAACCTCTCACTGCACCCCACACGACATTCCGCTTGCCTGCCTGCCGCTGCCTACTCTCACCAGCGAAACAAAGTCAGGATAACACCCCAATGCAAGCAGCTCCCTTCCGGCCAACCAACCCACACCAATCCCCTTGCCTGCCTCCCACAAATTCCACCAGCCAGGCAAAGTCAAAATCAACCCACAATAAACGCACTCCACAACGGCCATCGACCGCTATACACCCCCTTGGGCGACTATTAAGCCCGAGAACACTAACTGTAACCAACCGCAGTGAAAAGTTGAAGTGGCAACTCATTAACCAAATTTATATTTGGCAACTGATTAACCAACTTTACATTTGGCAACTCATTAACCAACTGCATTGGTGACAACTCATTGACTGACAGGTTGATGAGTTCTCCAGGGCCCCACATGCCTCCTGCCGAATTAAAAGCTCACCCTCCCGGGCACTACCCCACAATCACCCCCCTTGGGCGACTATTAAGCCCGAGAACACTA
>NW_027139625.1:64430-131568 GCF_035084215.1 Heptranchias perlo | reverse complement strand
TGTCAGAGGAGGGGAGGGAGTGAGGGGAGGGTGTTGGAGGAGGGGAGGGAGTGAGGGAAAGGTGTTGGAGGAGGGGAGGGAGTGAGGGGAAGGTGTCAGAGGAGGGGAGGGAATGAGGGGAGGGGGTTGGAGGAGGGGAGGGAGTGAGGGGAAGGTGTCAGAGGAGGGGAGGGAGTGAGGGGAGGGTGTTGGAGGAGGGGAGGGAGTGAGGGAAAGGTGTTGGAGGAGGGGAGGGAGTGAGGGGAAGGTGTTGGAGGAGGGGAGGGAGTGAGGGGAAGGTGTCAGAGGAGGGGAGGGAATGAGGGGAAGGTGTCAGAGGAGGGGAGGGAGTGAGGGGAAGGTGTCAGAGGAGGGGAGGGAATGAGGGCAAGGTGTCAGAGGAGGGGAGGGAGTGAGGGGAAGGTGTTGGAGGAGGGGAGGAAGTGAGGGGAAGGTGTCAGAGGAGGGGAGGGAATGAGGGGAAGGTGTTGGAGGAGGGGTGGGAGTGAGGGGAAGGTGTAGGAGGAGGGGAGGGAATGAGGGGAAGGTGTCAGAGGAGGGGAGGGAATGAGGGGAAGGTGTTGGAGGAGGGGTGGGAGTGAGGGGAAGGTGTCAGAGGAGGGGAGGGAGTGAGGGGAAGGTGTCAGAGGAGGGGAGGGAATGAGGGGAAGGTGTTGGAGGAGGGGAGGGAGTGAGGGGAAGGTGTCAGAGGAGGGGAGGGAGTGAGGGGAAGGTGTCAGAGGAGGGGAGGGAATGAGGGGAAGGTGTTGGAGGAGGGGAGGGAGTGAGGGGAAGATGTCAGAGGAGGGGAGGGAGTGAGGGGAGGGTGTTAGAGGAGGGGAGGGGAGTGAGGGAAAGGTGTCAGAGGAGGGGAGGGAGTGAGGGGAAGGTGTCAGAGGAGGGGAGGGAATGAGGGGAAGGTGTCAGAGGAGGGGAGGGAGTGAGGGGAAGGTGTCAGAGGAGGGGAGGGAGTGAGGGGAAGGTGTCAGAGGAGGGGAGGGAGTGAGGGGAAGGTGTTGGAGGAGGGGAGGGAGTGAGGGGAAGGTGTCAGAGGAGGGGAGGGAGTGAGGGGAAGGTGTCAGAGGAGGGGAGGGAATGAGGGAAAGGTATCAGAGGAGGGGAGCGAGTGAGGGGAAGGTGTCAGAGGAGGGGAGGGAATGAGGGGAAGGTGTCAGAGGAGGGGAGGGAGTGAGGGGAAGGTGTCAGAGGAGGGGAGGGAGTGAGGGAAAGGTGTCAGATGAGGGGAGGGAGTGAGGGGAAGGTGTCAGAGGAGGGGAGGGAGTGAGGGCAGGGGTGTTGGAGGAGGGGAGGGAGTGAGGGGAAGGTTATGGAGGAGGGGAGGGAGTGAGGGGAAGGTGTTAGAGGAGGGGAGGGAGTGAGGGGAGGGTGTTGGATGAGGGGAGGGAGTGAGGGGAGGGTGTTTGAGGAGGGGAGGGAGTGAGGGGAAGGTGTTAGAGGAGGAGGGGGAGTGAGGGGAAGGTGTTGGAAGAGGGGAGGGAGTGAGGGGAAGGTGTTGGAGGAGGGGAGGGAGTGAGGGGGAGGGTGTTGGAGGAGGGGAGGGAATGAAGGGAAGGTGTCGGAGGAGGGGAGGGAGTGAGGGGAAGGTGTTGGAGGAGGGGAGGGAGTGAGGGGAAGGTGTTGGAGGAGGGGAGGGAGTGAGGGGAAGGTGTCAGAGGAGGGGAGGGAATGAGGGGAAGGTGTCAGAGGAGGGGAGGGAGTGAGGGGAAGGTGTTGGAGGAGGGGAGGGAGTGAGGGGAAGGTGTCAGAGGAGGGGAGTGAGTGAGGGCAGGGTGTTGGAGGAGGGGAGGGAGTGAGGGGAAGGTTATGGAGGAGGGGAGGGAGTGAGGGGAAGGTGTTAGGAGGAGGGGAGGGAGTGAGGGGAGGGTGTTGGATGAGGGGAGGGAGTGAGGGGAGGGTGTTTGAGGAGGGGGAGGGAGTGAGGGGAAGGTGTTAGAGGAGGAGGGGGAGTGAGGGGAAGGTGTTGGAAGAGGGGAGGGAGTGAGGGGAAGGTGTTGGAGGAGGGGAGGAAGTGAGGGGAGGGTGTTGGAGGAGGGGAGGGAATGAGGGGAAGGTGTCGGAGGAGGGGAGGGAGTGAGGGGAAGGTGTTGGAGGAGGGGAGGGAGTGAGGGGAACGTGTTGGAGGAAGGGAGGGAGTGAGGGGAAGGTGTCAGAGGAGGGGAGGGAATGAGGGGAAGGTGTCAGAGGAGGGGAGGGAGTGAGGGGAAGGTGTTGGAGGAGGGGAGGGAGTGAGGGGAAGGTTTCAGAGGAGGGGAGGGAGTGAGGGGAGGGTGTTGGAGGAGGGGAGGGATTGAGGGGAAGGTGTCGGAGGAGGGGAGGGAGTGAGGGGAAGGTGTCAGAGGAGGGGAGGGAATGAGGGGAAGGTGTCAGAGGAGGGGAGGGAGTGAGGGGAAGGTGTTAGAGGAGGGGAGGGAGTGAGGGGAAGGTGTTGGAGGAGGGGAGGGATTGAGGGGAAGGTGTTGGAGGAGGGGAGGGAGTGAGGGGAAGGTGTTGGAGGAGGGGAGGGAGTGAGGGGAAGATGTAAGAGGAGGGGAGGGAATGAGGGGAAGGTGTTGGAGGAGGGGAGGGAGTGAGGGGAAGGTGTTGGAGGAGGGGAGGGAGTGAGGGGAAGGTGTTGGAGGAGGGGGAGGGAATGAGGGGAAGGTGTTGGAGGAGGGGAGGGAGTGAGGGGAAGGTGTTGGAGGAGGGGAGGGAGTGAGGGGAAGGTGTTGGAGGAGGGGAGGGAATGAGGGGAAGGTGTTGGAGGAGGGGAGGGAGTGAGGGGAAGGTGTCAGAGGAGGGGAGGGAGTGAGGGGAAGGTGTCAGAGGAGGGGAGGGAATGAGGGAAAGGTATCAGAGGAGGGGAGGGAGTGAGGGGAAGGTGTCAGAGGAGGGGAGGGACTGAGGGGAAGGTGTCAGAGGAGGGGAGGGAGTGAGGGGAAGGTGTTGGAGGAGGGGAGGGAGTGAGGGGAAGGTGTCAGAGGAGGGGAGGGAGTGAGGGGAAGGTGTCAGAGGAGGGGAGGGAATGAGGGAAAGGTATCAGAGGAGGGGAGGGAGTGAGGGGAAGGTGTCAGAGGAGGGGAGGGAATGAGGGGAAGGTGTCAGAGGAGGGGGGGAGTGAGGGGAAGGTGTCAGAGGAGGGGAGGGAGTGTGGGAAAGGTGTCAGATGAGGGGAGGGAGTGAGGGGAAGGTGTCAGAGGAGGGGAGGGAGTGAGGGGCAGGGTGTTGGAGGAGGGGAGGGAGTGAGGGGAAGGTTATGGAGGAGGGGAGGGAGTGAGGGGAAGGTGTTAGAGGAGGGGAGGGAGTGAGGGGTGGGTGTTGGAGGAGGGGAGGGAGTGAGGGGAGGGTGTTTGAGGAGGGGAGGGAGTGAGGGGAAGGTGTTAGAGGAGGAGGGGGAGTGAGGGGAAGGTGTTGGAAGAGGGGAGGGAGTGAGGGGAAGGTGTTGGAGGAGGGGAGGGAGTGAGGGGAGGGTGTTGGTGGAGGGGAGGGAATGAGGGGAAGGTGTCGGAGGAGGGGAGGGAGTGAGGGGAAGGTGTTGGAGGAGGGGAGGGAGTGAGGGGAAGGTGTTGGAGGAGGGGAGGGAGTGAGGGGAATGTGTCAGAGGAGGGGAGGGAATGAGGGGAAGGTGTTGGAGGAGGGGAGGGAGTGAGGGGAAGGTGTTGGAGGAGGGGAGGGAGTGAGGGGAAGGTGTTGGAGGAGGGGAGGGAATGAGGGGAAGGTGTTGGAGGAGGGGAGGGAGTGAGGGGAAGGTGTTGGAGGAGGGGAGGGAGTGAGGGGAAGGTGTTGGAGGAGGGGAGGGAATGAGGGGAAGGTGTTGGACGAGGGGAGGGAGTGAGGGGAAGGTGTTGGAGGAGGGGAGGGAGTGAGGGGAAGGTGTCGGAGGAGGGGAGGGAATGAGGGGAAGGTGTCGGAGGAGGGGAGGGAGTGAGGGGAAGGTGTTGGAGGAGGGGAGGGAGTGAGGGGAGGGTGTTGGAGGAGGGGAGGGAATGAGGGGAAGGTGTCGGAGGAGGGGAGGGAGTGAGGGGAAGGTGTTGGAGGAGGGGAGGGAGTGAGGGGAAGGTGTTGGAGGAGGGGAGGGAGTGAGGGGAAGGTGTCGGAGGAGGGGAGGGAATGAGGGGAAGGTGTCGGAGGAGGGGAGGGAGTGAGGGGAAGGTGTTAGAGGAGGGGAGGGAGTGAGGGGAGGGTGTTGGAGGAGGGGAGTGAGTGAGGGGAAGGTGTCGGAGGAGGGGAGGGAGTGAGGGGAAGGTGTCAGAGGAGGGGAGGGAATGAGGGGAAGGTGTCAGAGGAGGGGAGGGAGTGAGGGGAAGGTGTTCGAGGAGGGGAGGGAGTGAGGGGAAGGTGTTGGAGGAGGGGAGGGATTGAGGGGAAGGTGTTGGAGGAGGGGAGGGAGTGAGGGGAAGGTGTCGGAGGAGGGGAGGGAGTGAGGGGAAGGTGTCAGAGGAGGGGAGGGAATGAGGGTAAGGTGTTGGAGGAGGGGAGGGAGTGAGGGGAAGGTGTTGGAGGAGGGGAGGGAGTGAGGGGAAGGTGTTGGAGGAGGGGAGGGAATGAGGGGCAGGTGTTGGAGGAGGGGAGGGAGTGAGGGGAAGGTGTTGGAGGAGGGGAGGGAGTGAGGGGAAGGTGTTGGAGGAGGGGAGGGAATGAGGGGAAGGTGTTGGAGGAGGGGAGGGAGTGAGGGGAAGGTGTCAGAGGAGGGGAGGGAGTGAGGGGAAGGTGTCAGAGGAGGGGAGGGAATGAGGGAAAGGTATCAGAGGAGGGGAGGGAGTGAGGGGAAGGTGTCAGAGGAGGGGAGGGACTGAGGGGAAGGTGTCAGAGGAGGGGAGGGAGTGAGGGGAAGGTGTTGGAGGAGGGGAGGGAGTGAGGGGAAGGTGTCAGAGGAGGGGAGGGAGTGAGGGGGAAGGTGTCAGAGGAGGGGGAGGGAATGAGGGTAAGGTGTCAGAGGAGGGGAGGGAATGAGGGGAAGGTGTCAGAGGAGGGGAGGGAGTGAGGGGAAGGTGTCAGAGGAGGGGAGGGAGTGAGGGAAAGGTGTCAGATGAGGGGAGGGAGTGAGGGGAAGGTGTCAGAGGAGGGGAGGGAGTGAGGACAGGGTGTTGGAGGAGGGGAGGGAGTGAGGGGAAGGTTATGGAGGAGGGGAGGGAGTGAGAGGAAGGTGTTGGAGGAGGGGAGGGAGTGAGGGGAGGGTGTTTGAGGAGGGGAGGGAGTGATGGGAAGGTTTTAGAGGAGGAGGGGGGAGTGAGGGGAAGGTGTTGGAAGAGGGGAGGGAGTGAGGAGAAGGTGTTGGAGGAGGGGAGGGAGTGAGGGGAGGGTGTTGGAGGAGGGGAGGGAATGAGGGGAAGGTGTCGGAGGAGGGGAGGGAGTGAGGGGAAGGTGTTGGAGGAGGGGAGGGAGTGAGGGGAAGGTGTTGGAGGAGGGGAGGGAGTGAGGGGAAGGTGTCAGAGGAGTGGAGGGAATGAGGGGAAGGTGTCAGAGGAGGGGAGGGAGTGAGGGGAAGGTGTTGGAGGAGGGGAGGGAGTGAGGGGAAGGTGTCAGAGGAGGGGAGGGAGTGAGGGGAGGGTGTTGGAGGAGGGGAGGGAGTGAGGGGAAGGTGTCGGAGGAGGGGAGGGAGTGAGGGGAAGGTGTCAGAGGAGGGGAGGGAATGAGGGGAAGGTGTCGGAGGAGGGGAGGGAGTGAGGGGAAGGTGTTAGAGGAGGGGAGGGATTGAGGGGAAGGTGTTGGAGGAGGGGAGGGAGTGAGGGGAAGGTGTTGGAGGAGGGGAGGGAGTGAGGGGAAGGTGTCAGAGGAGGGGAGGGAGTGAGGGAAAGGTGTCAGATGAGGGGAGGGAGTGAGGGGAAGGTGTTGGAGGAGGGGAGGGAGTGAGGGGAAGGTGTTGGAGGAGGGGAGGGAGTGAGGGGAAGGTGTCGGAGGAGGGGAGGGAGTGAGGGGAAGGTGTCAGAGGAGGGGAGGGAATGAGGGGAAGGTGTCAGAGGAGGGGAGGGAGTGAGGGGAAGGTGTTGGAGGAGGGGAGGGATTGAGGGGAAGGTGTTGGAGGAGGGGAGGGAGTGAGGGGAAGGTGTTGGAGGAGGGGAGGGAGTGAGGGGAAGGTGTCAGAGGAGGGGAGGGAGTGAGGGAAAGGTGTCAGATGAGGGGAGGGAGTGAGGGGAAGGTGTCAGAGGAGGGGAGGGAGTGAGGGCAGGGTGTTGGAGGAGGGGAGGGAGTGAGGGGAAGGTTATGGAGGAGGGGAGGGAGTGAGGGGAAGGTGTTAGATGAGGGGAGGGAGTGAGGGGAGGGGTGTTGGATGAGGGGAGGGAGTGAGGGGAGGGTGTTTGAGGAGGGGAGGGAGTGAGGGGAAGGTGTTAGAGGAGGAGGGGGGAGTGAGGGGAAGGTGTTGGAAGAGGGGAGGGAGTGAGGGGAGGTTGTTGGATGAGGGGAGGGAGTGAGGGGAGGGTGTTTGAGGAGGGGAGGGAGTGAGGGGAAGGTGTTAGAGGAGGAGGGGGAGTGAGGGGAAGGTGTTGGAGGAGGGGGAGGGAGTGAGGGGAGGGTGTTGGAGGAGGGGAGGGAATGAGGGGAAGGTGTCGGAGGAGGGGGAGGGAGTGAGGGGAAGGTGTTGGAGGAGGGGAGGGAGTGAGGGGAAGGTGTCAGAGGAGGGGAGGGAATGAGGGGAAGGTGTCAGAGGAGGGGAGGGAGTGAGGGGAAGGTGTTGGAGGAGGGGAGGGAGTGAGGGGAAGGTTTCAGAGGAGGGGAGGGAGTGAGGGGAGGGTGTTGGAGGAGGGGAGGGATTGAGGGGAAGGTGTCGGAGGAGGGGAGGGAGTGAGGGGAAGGTGTCAGAGGAGGGGAGGGAATGAGGGGAAGGTGTCATAGGAGGGGAGGGAGTGAGGGGAAGGTGTTAGAGGAGGGGAGGGAGTGAGGGGAAGGTGTTGGAGGAGGGGAGGGATTGAGGGGAAGGTGTTGGAGGAGGGGAGGGAGTGAGGGGAAGGTGTTGGAGGAGGGGAGGGAGTGAGGGGACGGTGTCAGAGGAGGGGAGGGAATGAGGGGAAGGTGTTGGATGAGGGGAGGGAGTGAGGGGAAGGTGTTGGAGGAGGGGGAGGGAGTGAGGGGAAGGTGTTGGAGGAGGGGAGGGAATGAGGGGAAGGTGTTGGAGGAGGGGGAGGGAGTGAGGGGAAGGTGTTGGAGGAGGGGAGGGAGTGAGGGGAAGGTGTTGGAGGAGGGGAGGGAATGAGGGGAAGGTGTTGGAGGAGGGGAGGGAGTGAGGGGAAGGTGTCAGAGGAGGGGAGGGAGTGAGGGGGAAGGTGTCAGAGGAGGGGAGGGAATGAGGGAAAGGTAACAGAGGAGGGGAGGAGTGAGGGGAAGGTGTCAGAGGAGGGGAGGGACTGAGGGGAAGGTGTCAGAGGAGGGGAGGGAGTGAGGGGAAGGTGTTGGAGGAGGGGAGGGAGTGAGGGGAAGGTGTCAGAGGAGGGGAGGGAGTGAGGGGAAGGTGTCAGAGGAGGGGAGGGAATGAGGGAAAGGTATCAGAGGAGGGGAGGGAGTGAGGGGAAGGTGTCAGAGGAGGGGAGGGAATGAGGGGAAGGTGTCAGAGGAGGGGAGGGAGTGAGGGGAAGGTGTCAGAGGAGGGGGAGGGAGTGTGGGAAAGGTGTCAGATGAGGGGAGGGAGTGAGGGGAAGGTGTCAGAGGAGGGGAGGGAGTGAGGGCAGGGTGTTGGAGGAGGGGAGGGAGTGAGGGGAAGGTTATGGAGGAGGGGAGGAGTGAGGGGAAGGTGTTAGAGGAGGGGAGGGAGTGAGGGGAGGGTGTTGGAGGAGGGGGAGGGAGTGAGGGGAGGGTGTTTGAGGAGGGGAGGGAGTGAGGGGAAGGTGTTAGAGGAGGAGGGGGAGTGAGGGGAAGGTGTTGGAAGAGGGGAGGGAGTGAGGGGAAGGTGTTGGAGGAGGGGAGGGAGTGAGGGGAAGGTGTTGGAGGAGGGGAGGGGAGTGAGGGGAAGGTGTTGGAGGAGGGGAGGGAGTGAGGGGAAGGTGTTGGAGGAGGGGAGGGAGTGAGGGGAGGGTGTCGGAGGAGGGGAGGGAATGAGGGGAAGGTGTCGGAGGAGGGGAGGAAGTGAGGGGAAGGTGTTGGAGGAGGGGAGGGAGTGAGGGGAAGGTGTTGGAGGAGGGGAGGGAGTGAGGGGAAGGTGTCAGAGGAGGGGAGGGAATGAGGGGAAGGTGTCAGAGGAGGGGAGGGAGTGAGGGGAAGGTGTCAGAGGAGGGGAGGGAGTGAGGGAGGGTGTTGGAGGAGGGGAGGGAGTGAGGGGAAGGTGTCGGAGGAGGGGAGGGAGTGAGGGGAAGGTGTCGGAGGAGGGGAGGGAGTGAGGGGAAGGTGTTGGAGGAGGGGAGGGAGTGAGGGGAGGGTGTTGGAGGAGGGGAGGGAATGAGGGGAAGGTGTCGGAGGAGGGGAGGGAGTGAGGGGAAGGTGTTGGAGGAGGGGAGGGAGTGAGGGGAAGGTGTTGGAGGAGGGGAGGGAGTGAGGGGAAGGTGTCGGAGGAGGGGAGGGAATGAGGGGAAGGTGTCAGAGGAGGGGAGGGAGTGAGGGGAAGGTGTTGGAGGATGGGAGGGAGTGAGGGGAAGGTGTCAGAGGAGGGGAGGGAGTGAGGGGAGGGTGTTGGAGGAGGGGAGGGAGTGAGGGGAAGGTGTCGGAGGAGGGGAGGGAGTGAGGGGAAGGTGTCAGAGGAGGGGAGGGAATGAGGGGAAGGTGTCAGAGGAGGGGGAGGGAGTGAGGGGAAGGTGTTCGAGGAGGGGAGGGAGTGAGGGGAAGGTGTTGGAGGAGGGGAGGGATTGAGGGGAAGGTGTTGGAGGAGGGGAGGGAGTGAGGGGATGGTGTTGGAGGAGGGGAGGGAGTGAGGGGAAGGTGTTGGAGGAGGGGGAGGGAGTGAGGGGAGGGTGTTGGAGGAGGGGAGGGAATGAGGGGAAGGTGTCGGAGGAGGGGAGGGAGTGAGGGGAAGGTGTTGGAGGAGGGGAGGAGTGAGGGGAAGGTGTTGGAGGAGGGGAGGGAGTGAGGGGAAGGTGTCGGAGGAGGGGAGGGAATGAGGGGAAGGTGTCAGAGGTGGGGAGGGAGTGAGGGGAAGGTGTTGGAGGATGGGAGGGAGTGAGGGGAAGGTGTCAGAGGAGGGGAGGGAATGAGGGGAGGGTGTTGGAGGAGGGGAGGGAGTGAGGGGAAGGTGTCGGAGGAGGGGAGGGAGTGAGGGGAAGGTGTCAGAGGAGGGGAGGGAATGAGGGGAAGGTGTCAGAGGAGGGGAGGGAGTGAGGGGAAGGTGTTCGAGGAGGGCAGGGAGTGAGGGGAAGGTGTTGGAGGAGGGGAGGGATTGAGGGGAAGGTGTTGGAGGAGGGGAGGGAGTGAGGGGAAGGTGTTGGAGGAGGGGAGGGAGTGAGGGGAAGGTGTTGGAGGAGGGGAGGGAATGAGGGGAAGGTGTTGGAGGAGGGGAGGGAGTGAGGGGAAGGTGTTGGAGGAGGGGGAGGGAGTGAGGGGAAGGTGTTGGAGGAGGGGAGGGAATGAGGGGAAGGTGTTGGAGGAGGGGAGGGAGTGAGGGGAAGGTGTCAGAGGAGGGGAGGGAGTGAGGGGAAGGTGTCAGAGGAGGGGAGGGAATGAGGGAAAGGTATCAGAGGAGGGGAGGGATTGAGGGGAAGGTGTCAGAGGAGGGGAGGGACTGAGGGGAAGGTGTCAGAGGAGGGGAGGGAGTGAGGGGAAGGTGTTGGAGGAGGGGAGGGAGTGAGGGGAAGGTGTCAGAGGAGGGGAGGGAGTGAGGGGAAGGTGTCAGAGGAGGGGAGGGAATGAGGGAAAGGTATCAGAGGAGGGGAGGGAGTGAGGGGAAGGTGTCAGAGGAGGGGAGGGAGTGAGGGAAAGGTGTCAGATGAGGGGAGGGAGTGAGGGGAAGGTGTCAGAGGAGGGGAGGGAGTGAGGACAGGGTGTTGGAGGAGGGGAGGGAGTGAGGGGAAGGTTATGGAGGAGGGGAGGGAGTGAGGGGAAGGTGTTGGAGGAGGGGAGGGAGTGAGGGGAGGGTGTTTGAGGAGGGGAGGGAGTGAGGGGAAGGTGTTAGAGGAGGAGGGGGAGTGAGGGGAAGGTGTTGGAAGAGGGGAGGGAGTGAGGGGAAGGTGTTGGAGGAGGGGAGGGAGTGAGGGGAGGGTGTTGGAGGAGGGGAGGGAATGAGGGGAAGGTGTCGGAGGAGGGGAGGGAGTGAGGGGAAGGTGTTGGAGGAGGGGAGGGAGTGAGGGGAAGGTGTTGGAGGAGGGGAGGGAGTGAGGGGAAGGTGTCAGAGGAGTGGAGGGAATGAGGGGAAGGTGTCAGAGGAGGGGAGGGAGTGAGGGGAAGGTGTTGGAGGAGGGGAGGGAGTGAGGGGAAGGTGTCAGAGGAGGGGAGGGAGTGAGGGGAAGGTGTTGGAGGAGGGGAGGGATTGAGGGGAAGGTGTTGGAGGAGGGGAGGGAGTGAGGGGAAGGTGTTGGAGGAGGGGAGGGAGTGAGGGGAAGGTGTTGGAGGAGGGGAGGGAGTGAGGGGAGGGTGTTGGAGGAGGGGAGGGAATGAGGGGAAGGTGTCGGAGGAGGGGAGGGAGTGAGGGGAAGGTGTTGGAGGAGGGGAGGGAGTGAGGGGAAGGTGTTGGAGGAGGGGAGGGAGTGAGGGGAAGGTGTCGGAGGAGGGGAGGGAATGAGGGGAAGGTGTCAGAGGAGGGGAGGGAGTGAGGGGAAGGTGTTGGAGGATGGGAGGGAGTGAGGGGAAGGTGTCAGAGGAGGGGAGGGAATGAGGGGAGGGTGTTGGAGGAGGGGAGGGAGTGAGGGGAAGGTGTCGGAGGAGGGGAGGGAATGAGGGTAAGGTGTTGGAGGAGGGGAGGGAGTGACGGGAAGGTGTTGGAGGAGGGGAGGGAGTGAGGGGAAGGTGTTGGAGGAGGGGAGGGAATGAGGGGAAGGTGTTGGAGGAGGGGAGGGAGTGAGGGGAAGGTGTTGGAGGAGGGGAGGGAGTGAGGGGAAGGTGTTGGAGGAGGGGAGGGAATGAGGGGAAGGTGTTGGAGGAGGGGAGGGAGTGAGGGGAAGGTGTCAGAGGAGGGGAGGGAGTGAGGGGAAGGTGTCAGAGGAGGGGAGGGAATGAGGGAAAGGTATCAGAGGAGGGGAGGGATTGAGGGGAAGGTGTCAGAGGAGGGGAGGGACTGAGGGGAAGGTGTCAGAGGAGGGGAGGGGAGTGAGGGGAAGGTGTTGGAGGAGGGGAGGGAGTGAGGGGAAGGTGTCAGAGGAGGGGAGGGAGTGAGGGGAAGGTGTCAGAGGAGGGGAGGGAATGAGGGAAAGGTATCAGAGGAGGGGAGGGAGTGAGGGGAAGGTGTCAGAGGAGGGGAGGGAATGAGGGGAAGGTGTCAGAGGAGGGGAGGGATTGAGGGGAAGGTGTCAGAGGAGGGGAGGGAGTGAGGGAAAGGTGTCAGATGAGGGGAGGGAGTGAGGGGAAGGTGTCAGAGGAGTGGAGGGAGTGAGGACAGGGTGTTGGAGGAGGGGAGGGAGTGAGGGGAAGGTTATGGATGAGGGGAGGGAGTGAGGGGAAGGTGTTGGAGGAGGGGAGGGAGTGAGGGGAGGGTGTTTGAGGAGGGGAGGGAGTGAGGGGAAGGTGTTAGAGGAGGAGGGGGAGTGAGGGGAAGGTGTTGGAAGAGGGGAGGGAGTGAGGGGAAGGTGTTGGAGGAGGGGAGGGAGTGAGGGGAGGGTGTTGGAGGAGGGGAGGGAATGAGGGGAAGGTGTCGGAGGAGGGGAGGGAGTGAGGGGAAGGTGTTGGAGGAGGGGAGGGAGTGAGGGGAAGGTGTTGGAGGAGGGGAGGGAGTGAGGGGAAGTTGTCAGAGGAGTGGAGGGAATGAGGGGAAGGTGTCAGAGGAGGGGAGGGAGTGAGGGGAAGGTGTTGGAGGAGGGGAGGGAGTGAGGGGAAGGTGTCAGAGGAGGGGAGGGAGTGAGGGGAGGGTGTTGGAGGAGGGGAGGGAGTGAGGGGAAGGTGTCGGAGGAGGGGAGGGAGTGAGGGGAAGGTGTCAGAGGAGGGGAGGGAATGAGGGGAAGGTGTCAGAGGAGGGGAGGGAGTGAGGGGAAGGTGTTAGAGGAGGGGAGGGAGTGAGGGGAAGGTGTTGGAGGAGGGGAGGGATTGAGGGGAAGGTGTTGGAGGAGGGGAGGGAGTGAGGGGAAGGTGTTGGAGGAGGGGAGGGAGTGAGGGGAAGGTGTTGGAGGAGGGGAGGGAGTGAGGGGAAGGTGTTGGAGGAGGGGAGGGAGTGAGGGGAAGGTGTTGGAGGAGGGGAGGGAATGAGGGGAAGGTGTTGGAGGAGGGGAGGGAGTGAGGGGAATGTGTTGGAGGAGGGGAGGGAGTGAGGGGAAGGTGTTGGAGGAGGGGAGGGAGTGAGGGGAAGGTGTTGGAGGAGGGGAGGGAGTGAGGGGAAGGTGTCGGAGGAGGGGAGGGAATGAGGGGAAGGTGTCGGAGGAGGGGAGGGAGTGAGGGGAAGGTGTTGGAGGAGGGGAGGGAATGAGGGGAAGGTGTCAGAGGAGGGGAGGGAGTGAGGGGAAGGTGTTGGAGGAGGGGAGGGAGTGAGGGGAAGGTGTCGGAGGAGGGGAGTGAGTGAGGGGAAGGTGTTAGAGGAGGGGAGGGAGTGAGGGGAAGGTGTTGGAGGAGGGGAGGGAGTGAGGGGAGGGTGTTGGAGGAGGGGAGGGAGTGAGGGGAAGGTGTTGGAGGAGGGGAGGGAGTGAGGGGAAGGTGTTGGAGGAGGGGAGGGAGTGAGGGGAGGGTGTTGGAGGAGGGGAGGGAGTGAGGGGAAGGTGTTTGGGGGGAGTGAGGGATGAGGGGAAGGTGTTTGGGGGGAGTGAGGGATGGGGTGAAGGTGTTTGGAGGGAGTAAGGGATGAGGGGAAGGTGTTTGGAGGGAGTAAGGGATGAGGGGAAGGTGTTTGGGGGGAGTGAGGGATGGGGGGAAGGTGTTTGGAGGGAGTGAGGGATGAGGGGAAGGTGTTTGGGGGGAGTGAGGGATGGGGAGAAGGTGTTTGGAGGGAGTGAGGGATGAGGGGAAGGTGTTTGGTGGGAGTGAGGGATGAGGGGAAGGTGTTTGGGGGGAGTGAGGGATGAGGGGAAGGTGTTTGGTGGGAGTGAGGGATGGGGGGAAGGTGTTTGGAGGGAGTGAGGGGAAGGTGTTTGGGGGGAGTGAGGGATGAGGGGAAGGTGTTTGGGGGGAGTGAGGGAGTGAGGGGAAGGTGTTTGGAGGGAGTGAGGGATGAGGGGAAGGTGTTTGGAGGGAGTAAGGGATGAGGGGAAAGTATTTGGGGGGAGTGAGGGATGAGGGGAAGGTGTTTGGACGGAGTGAGGGATGAGGGGAAGGTGTTTGGGGGGGAGTGAGGGAGTGAGGGGAAGGTGTTTGGGGGGAGTGAGGGATGAGGGGAAGGTGTTTGGGGGGAGTGAGGGATGAGGGGAAGGTGTTTGTGGGGGGAGTGAGGGATGAGGGGAAGGTGCTAGAGGAGGGAGTGAGGGATGAGGGGAAGGTGTTTGTGGGAGTGAGGGATGAGGGGAAGGTGTTTGGAGGGAGTGAGGGATGAGGGGAAGGTGTTTGGGGGAGTGAGGGACGAGGGGAAGGTGTTTGGGGGAGTGAGGGAGTGAGGGGAAGGTGTTTGTGGGAGTGAGGGATGAGGGGAAGGTGTTCGAGGAGGGCAGGGAGTGAGGGAGTGAGGGGAAGGTGTTTGGGGGAGTGAGGGACGAGGGGAAGTTGTTTGGGGGAGTGAGGGACGAGGGGAAGGTGTTTGGAGGGAGTGAGGGGAAGGTGTTTGGGGGGGAGTGAGGGAGTGAGGGGAAGGTGTTTGGGGGGAGTGAGGGATGAGGGGAAGGTGTTTGGGGGGAGTGAGGGATGAGGGGAAGGTGTTTGGGGGGGAGTGAGGGATGAGGGGAAGGTGCTAGAGGAGGGAGTGAGGGATGAGGGGAAGGTGTTTGTGGGAGTGAGGGATGAGGGGAAGGTGTTGGAGGAGGGCAGGGAGTGAGGGAGTGAGGGGCAGGTGTTGGAGGAGGGCAGGGAGTGAGGGAGTGAGGGGAAGGTGTTTGGGGGGGAGTGAGGGACGAGGGGAAGGTGTTGGAGGAGGGCAGGGAGTGAGGGAGTGAGGGGAAGGTGTTTGTGGGAGTGAGGGACGAGGGGAAGGTGTTTGGGGGAGTGAGGGACGAGGGGAAGGTGTTTGGGGGAGTGAGGGACGAGGGGAAGGTTTCCTTCTCCTGGTATTCTGGGCTCGGCCCCCTCCACCTCTCCCCCCCTCCAATGCCCGGGACCAGTGTGATGCCCGACTTTTACCCGCAGTTTGCCAGTTTAATTGGAATGAGTCTCGATGCCTGGTGAATCTCCGGCCTCTGCTCGGGGCGACCAATCGAGCATTCAGATCATGAGCCCGTTTGGTGTCGGGTGGGCAGAGAGTGGCTCTCGTGCGAGGGGTGGTCCGGGCGTTGTGTGTAATAGAAGGTGAGACCCCCACCTCCCCCTCGGCCCACCCCCTCCCACACTGATCCTGTGGGTCAGGGAGACCCCGGGTACAGCACAGCTCAGTCACACGTGAAACCCCCGATTCACTGGGAATAAAAGCCAGCTGATGCCCAAACAGGATAAATATATCTCATCATTAAAACGATTATTCTGCTCGAGTAACTCAGTGTTCAGTCTGTCACCATTCACTCCCACACTTTCTGTGAACTGTGGCCAACTCTCGAATCCAAGAGCAGTCACCTGAAGAGAAGTTTTTGTACAAAATTCCAACTCATAATTACATCGTTTGTCAGATTTCAATTAGCAAATTTAGCAGATGGTCTGAATTGCAGTTTTCGTTCTGACTTTAACCCACACAATCCCAAACTAATCCCACTGCCCCGCTCTCTCCCCATAGCCCTGTATCAATCCCCAAACTAATCCCACTGCCCCACTCTCTCCCCATAGCTCTGTATCAATCCCCAAACTAATCCCACTGCCCCACTCTCTCCCCATAGCCCTGTATCAATCCCAAACTAATCCCACTGCCCCACTCTCTCCCCATAGCCCTGTATCAATCCCCAAACTAATCCCACTGTCCCACTCTCTCCCCATAGCCCTGTATCAATCCCAAACTAATCCCACTGCCCCACTCTCTCCCCATAGCCCTGTATCAATCCCCAAACTAATCCCACTGCCCCACTCTCTCCCCATAGCCCTGTATCAATCCCCAAACTAATCCCACTGTCCCACTCTCTCCCCATAGCCCTGTATCAATCCCCAAACTAATCCCACTGCCCCACTCTCTCCCCATAGCCCTGTATCAATCCCAAACTAATCCCACTGCCCCATTCTCTCCCCATAGCCCTGTATCAATCCCAAACTAATCCCATTGCCCCACTCTCTCCCCATCGCCCTGTATCAATCCCAAACTAATCCCACTGACCCACTCTCTCCCCATCGCCCTGTATCAATCCTAAACTAATCCTACTGCCCCACTCTCTCCCCATAGCCCTGTATCAATCCTAAACTAATCCCACTGCCCCGCTCTCTCCCCATAGCCCTGTATCAATCCCAAACTAATCCCACTGCCCCGCTCTCTCCCCATGGCCCTGTATCAATCCCCAAACTAATCCCACTGTCCCACTCTCTCCCCATAGCCCTGTATCAATGCCAAACTAATCCCACTGCCCCACTCTCTCCCCATAGCCCTGTATCAATCCCAAACTAATCCCACTGCCTCGCTCTCTCTGCATAGCCCTGTATCAATCCCAAACTAATCCCACTGCCCCACTCTCTCCCCATAGCCCTGTATCAATCCCAAACTAATCCCACTGCCCCACTCTCTCCCCATAGCCCTGTATCAATCCCAAACTAATCCCACTGCCCCACTCTCTCCCCATAGCCCTGTATCAATCCCAAACTAATCCCACTGCCCCACTCTCTCCCCATAGCCCTGTATCAATCCCACACTAATCCCACTGCCCCACTCTCTCCCCATAGCCCTGTATCAATCCCAAACTAATCCCACTGCCCCACTCTCTCCCCATAGCCCTGTATCAATCCCAAACTAATCCCACTGCCTCGCTCTCTCTGCATAGCCCTGTATCAATCCCAAACTAATCCCACTGCCCCACTCTCTCTGCATAGCCCTGTATCAATCCCAAACTAATCCCACTGCCCCACTCTCTCCCCATAGCCCTGTATCAATCCCAAACTAATCCCACTGCCTCGCTCTCTCCCCATAGCCCTGTATCAATCCCAAACTAATCCCACTGCCCCACTCTCTCCCCATAGCCCTGTATCAATCCCAAACTAATCCCACTGCCCCGCTCTCTCCCCATAGCCCTGTATCAATCCCAAACTAATCCCACTGCCCCGCTCTCTCCCCATAGCCCTGTATCAATCCCAAACTAATCCCACTGCCCCGCTCTCTCCCCATCGCCCTGTATCAATCCCAAACTAATCCCACTCTCCCGCTCTCTCCCCATAGCCCTGTATCAATCCCAAACTAATCCCACTTCCCCACTCTCTCCCCATAGTCCTGTATCAATCCCAAACTAATCCCACTGCCTCGCTCTCTCTGCATAGCCCTGTATCAATCCCAAACTAATCCCACTGCCCCACTCTCTCTGCATAGCCCTGTATCAATCCCAAACTAATCCCACTGCCTCGCTCTCTCTGCATAGCCCTGTATCAATCCCAAACTAATCCCACTGCCCCACTCTCTCTACATAGCCCTGTATCAATCCCCAAACTAATCCCACTGCCCCGCTCTCTCCCCATAGCCCTGTATCAATCCCAAACTAATCCCACTGCCCCACTCTCTCTGCATAGCCCTGTATCAATCCCAAACTAATCCCACTGCCCCACTCTCTCCCCATAGCCCTGTATCAATCCCAAACTAATCCCACTGCCTCGCTCTCTCCCCTTAGCCCTGTATCAATCCCAAACTAATCCCACTGCCCCACTCTCTCCCCATAGCCCTGTATCAATCCCAAACTAATCCCACTGCCCCACTCTCTCCCCATAGCCCTGTATCAATCCCAAACTAATCCCACTGCCTCGCTCTCTCCCCATAGCCCTGTATCAATCCCCAAACTAATCCCACTGCCCCGCTCTCTCCCCATAGCCCTGTATCAATCCCAAACTAATCCCACTGCCCCGCTCTCTCCCCATAGCCCTGTATCAATCCCAAACTAATCCCACTGCCCCGCTCTCTCCCCATAGCCCTGTATCAATCCCAAACTAATCCCACTGTCCCACTCTCTCCCCATAGCCCTGTATCAATCCCAAACTAATCCCACTGCCCCACTCTCTCCCCATAGCCCTGTATCAATCCCAAACTAATCCCACTGCCCCACTCTCTCCCCATAGCCCTGTATCAATCCCCAAACTAATCCCACTGCCCCGCTCTCTCCCCATAGCCCTGTATCAATCCCAAACTAATCCCACTGCTCCACTCTCTCCCCATAGCCCTGTATCAATCCCCAAACTAATCCCACTGCACCACTCTCTCTCCATCGCCCTGTATCAATCCCCAAACAAATCCCACTGTCCCACTCTCCCCCCATAGCCCTGTATCAATCCCAAACTAATCCCACTGCCCCGCTCTCTCCCCATAGCCCTGTATCAATCCCAAACTAATCCCACTGCCCCACTCTCACTGCATTGCCCTGTATCAATCCCCAAACAAATCCCACTGCCCCACTCTCTCCCCATAGCCCTGTATCAATCCCAAACTAATCCCACTGTCCCACTCTCTCCCCATAGCCCTGTATCAATCCCAAACTAATCCCACTGCCCCACTCTCTCCCCATAGCCCTGTATCAATCCCCAAACTAATCCCACTGTCCCACTCTCTCCCCATAGCCCTGTATCAATGCCAAACTAATCCCACTGCCCCACTCTCTCCCCATAGCCCTGTATCAATCCCCAAACTAATCCCACTGCCCCACTCTCTCCCCATAGCCCTGTATCAATCCCAAACTAATCCCACTGCCGTGCTTTCTCTGCATAGCCCTGTATCAATCCCAAACTAATCCCACTGCCCCACTCTCTCTGCATAGCCCTGTATCAATCCCAAACTAATCCCACTGCCTCGCTCTCTCTGCATAGCCCTGTATCAATCCCAAACTTATCCCACTGCCCCACTCTCTCTGCATAGCCCTGTATCAATCCCAAACTAATCCCACTGCCTCGCTCTCTCCCCATAGCCCTGTATCAATCCCAAACTAATCCCACTGCCCCACTCTCTCCCCATAGCCCTGTATCAATCCCAAACTAATCCCACTGCCCCGCTCTCTCCCCATAGCCCTGTATCAATCCCAAACTAATCCCACTGCCTCGCTCTCTCCCCATAGCCCTGTATCAATCCCAAACTAATCCCACTGCCCCACTCTCTCCCTATAGCCCTGTATCAATCCCAAACTAATCCCACTGCCCCGCTCTCTCCCCATAGCCCTGTATCAATCCCAAACTAATCCCACTGTCCCACTCTCTCCCCATAGCCCTGTATCAATCCCAAACTAATCCCACTGCCCCACTCTCTCCCCATAGCCCTGTATCAATCCCAAACTAATCCCACTGCCCCACTCTCTCCCCATAGCCCTGTATCAATCCCCAAACTAATCCCACTGCCCCGCTCTCTCCCCATCGCCCTGTATCAATCCCAAACTAATCCAACTGCCCCGCTCTCTCCCCATCGCCCTGTATCAATCCCAAACTAATCCCACTGCCCCGCTCTTTCCCCATAGCCCTGTATCAATCCCCAAACTAATCACACTGCAATAGGGAACGGTAGCATAGTGGTTATGTTACTGGGCTAGTAATTCAGAGGCCTGGACTAAAATCCAGTCATGAGTTCAAATCCTGCCATGGCAGCTGGCGAATTTAAATTCAATTAATTAATTAAATTCAATTAATTAAATTTAAAAATCTGCAATTAAAATACTAGTATCAGTAATGATGGCCATGAAACTACCGGATTGTCATAAAAACCCATCTGGTTCACTCATGTCCTTTAGGGAAGGAAGCCTGCTGCCCTTTCCTGGTCTGGGCCTATATGTGACTCCAGACCCACAGCAATATGGTTGATTCTTAATTGCCCTCTTAGGGATGGGCAATAAATGCCTGCCATGCCAGCGACACCCACATCCCGTGAACGAATAAAAAAAAACTAATCCCACTGCCCTTCTCTCTCCCCATAGCCCTGTATCAATCCCAAACTAATCCCACTGCCCCGCTCTCTCCCCATAGCCCTGTATCAATCCCAAACTAATCCCACTGCCCCACTCTTTCCCCATAGCCCTGTATCAATCCCAAACTAATCCCACTGCCCCACTCTCTCCCCATCGCCCTGTATCAATCCCAAACTAATCCCACTGCCCCACTCTCTCCCCATAGCCCTGTACTAATCCCAAACTAATCTCACTGCCCCACTCTCTCCCCATAGCCCTGTATCAATCCCAAACTAATCCCACTGCCCCACTCTTTCCCCATAGCCCTGTATCAATCCCAAACTAATCCCACTGCCCCACTCTCTCCCCATCGCCCTGTATCAATCCCAAACTAATCCCACTGCCCCACTCTCTCCCCATAGCCCTGTACTAATCCCAAACTAATCTCACTGCCCCACTCTCTCCCCATAGCCCTGTATCAATCCCAAACTAATCCCACTGCCTCACTCTCTCCCCATAATCCTGTACAGCGCTGGACACACAAATTAATCCCTTATTTTCTTGTCTCCTCTGGCCCGAGCTGAGGACAACTGCAACATTCCCACTGATTCCCCCAGCTGAGACTGGCTTCCCGTCCTCTGGCTCTCAGAGGGGGAAGCCTGCATCGACTGCCCCTCCCCTTCTGGAAGAGCGTGGGTACGGACACTAGGTGAGGACAGGATTGTAATGCCTCCCATGGCCGAATAGCGTGCGAACACTCAACCTCTGAGCCATGACTCAGTGGGAGGCACTCTCGCCTCCGAGTCAGAAGGTCGTGGGCTCGAGTCCCCACTCCAGAGACTTGAGCGCAAAATCCCGGCCGACGCTCCCAGTGCAGCACCGAGGGAGTGCTGCACTGTCGGAGGTGCCGTCTGTCAGGTGAGACATTAAACCGAGGCCCCGTCTGCCCTCTCAGGTGGACTTAATCGATCCCGTTGCCACTATTCGAAGAGCATGGGAGTTCTCCCCGGTGTCCTGGCCAATATTTATCCCTCAAGCACTGTCACTAAATAACAGATGATCTGGGCATTTATCTCATTGCTGTTTGTGGGATCTTGCTGTGCGCAAATTGGCTGCCGCGTTTCCTACATTACAACAGTGACTACACTTCAAAAAGTACTTCATTGGCTGTAAAGTACTTTGCGATGTCCTGAGGATGTGAAAGGCGCTATATAAATGCAGGTTATTTCTTTCTTTAACTCACGGACAAAGACCAGCCATGATCTTATTGAATGGCAGAACAGGCTCGAAGGGCTGAACGGCCTCCTCCTGTTCTAATCTTCCCGAGAATAGCCCGGGGACGACTGGTGCCTGTGTAACTGGTCAGCAGGAGGTCCGAACCTTCAGGGGATGAGTGACGGGGAGAATGATCAAACAACAATGGCACTCTGAGTGGGAATAACCAGTGAACAAAAGCAAGAGTCTGTGCTGAGCTCCGGCTACGAGCAGGTCCGCGCTGCGCTCTGGGTACGAGCCGGTCCGCGCCGCGCTCAGGCTCTGAGCGGGTGCCCCTGGGCAGGGTTTACCGTCTAACCCTAAAAGCTTTTGTAACTTGCGTGGATCTAAAATTACCCCACGGCCTGAAACCCGCTCACTTGTCGTAAAGTGGACCTGCTGTGAGATCGCAGGACACTGAATCTCAGACTCCGTGAGGTGACAACGCACAATTAGCCAGTTCCCTCGCACGCCAATCGAACGCCGAAAGACCAACAACCGCAGTGTTGCAAAATCTATTCTCAGAGTCCGTGCTCACAGGCGCAGAGGTCCCTGCTCACCTGGACGTGTAGCGTGTCAACTCCAGGTCGCCCGTGTCCATTCAAGGTCTCCAGAACGGCAGGTGTTCAGCTCGTCGCAGTGTCACCTCCGAGAGAGGCTGATCGGAGAGATTGTAAGATCGGAGTGAATGAATTGTGACCCACTCCCTCCCAACTAACCAGAACCCTCCCTCCCCGCTCTGCTGTCGTTCTTGCAGAGATCAAAAAAAAACTCGTTCCCGCCTCATTCGAGATTCCTTCCTTCTGTATGAGGCCAGCTCCGGACCAGACTTTACCGAGAGACTCACTGCTTCCAGATAAAGCTGGTGAAAGATTCCCCACAAAACCATTTCTTTGTTCGCTGGTCCTTTCCTCTGGGCACTGGCTGTGTTTAAAGGCAGCCCTCAAATAGCTCATCGAAGGGGGTCGTTTTAACAGAACCCGCCCAGTGGGAAGGGGCAACGCTCGGGTCTAAACGCCTGGTTTATACCCACTCGATTTTACGCTCCGTTGAAGTCAGCAGAGGTGTGAAACGAGCCTCTGACCAGAAGCAGCTCCGCTCTCTCCACCCCCACCCCCTCCCTCGGGCGGGTTAGGTTAAAATCCACCCCCCCCCGCGAGTGTCTGTTAATCACGAGCGAGTCCAGGCAGTCAGAGGCTATTCCGTCGCAGAAGCCATCGCAGTGGGGCCCAATCTTGTCCTCACAGACATTCTACACTTTCCAGCAGGGGTCACCGGAGAGTGGGGGGGGGGGGTCACCGGAGAGTGAGGGGGGGGTCACCGGAGAGTGAGGGGGTCACTGGAGAGTGAGAGGGGGGTCACCGGAGAGTGAGGGGGTCACTGGAGAGTGAGGGGGGGGTCACCGGAGAGTGAGGGGGTCACTGGAGAGGGAAGGGAGTCACCGGAGAGTGAGGGGGTCACTGGAGAGTGAAGGGAGTCACCGGAGAACGAAGGGGGTCACTGGAGAGTGAGGGGGGGGTCACCGGAGAGTGAGGGGGGTCACCGGAGAATGAGGGGGGGTTACCAGAGAGTGGGGGGGGTCACCAGAGAGTGAGGGGGTGCACCAGGCAGTGAGGGGTGTCACCAGGCAGTGAGGGGGGGTCACCAGGCCATATGGGGGGAGAGGGCACCAGAGAGCGAGGGGGAGGGGTCACCAGAGAGTGAGGAAGGGGAGGGGTCACCAGAGAGTGAGATGGGGGTCACCGGAGAGTGCTGGGGCGTGGGGGGGTCATTGGAGAATGAGGGGGGACTCACTGTGCAGTGAGGGGAGCAGAGGTCACCAGAGAATGAGGAGGGGGTGGGGTTACCAGAGAGTGAGGGGGTCACTGGATAGTGATGGGGAGGGAATGGGGAGGGGATGGGGAGTGACGGAGTGGGAACAGGGAGGGGACGGGGATGGGGATGGAGAGGGGACGGGGAGGGAAGGGAGAGGGGTTGGTGAGTGATGGTGAATGATTGGGAGTGAAGGGGAGTAACAGGGAGTGATGGGGAGGGGGTGGGGAGTGACGGTGAGGGACGGGGAGTGATGGTAGGGGTGGGAAGGGGATGGGGAGTGACGAGACTGATGGGGAGTGATGGGGAGGGCATGGGGAAGGGATGGGGAGGGGGTGGGGAGGGATGGGGAGTGATGGTAGGGTGTGGGGAGGGGCGGGGAGTGACGAGACTGACGGGGAGGGACGGGGAGTGACAGGGAGTGATGGTAGGGGTGGGGAGGGGATGGGGAGTGACGAGACTGACGGGGAGTGACGGGGAGGGATGGGGAAGGGGCGGGGAGTGACGAGACTGACGGGGAGTGATGGGGAGTGACGAGGAGGGGGACGGAGTAACTGAGAGCTGAGCTGAAGGGAGTTGAGTGAAGTGACTACATTTATGTTTCATAGACAAATCTGCCTTGGGAAAGGTTCCTGAGGAACTCGATGTGAAAATGAGACAGGGTTTTCTTCAAATCGCTCTGTTCAGAGTGAAAAATGACTTGGAAAAGCAAAGGAGAATTAACACCCTGTCAGACACACCCTGTGTCTGTGTCTGCGGTCATGTACGTGCGGCTCAGAGTTGTTAGGGAGGATTAGGAGGGATGTGGAGGATTTAGAGAGGGTGCAAAGGAGATTTACCACAATGATACCCGTGATCCGAGCCTTCAGCTATATGGAGAAAGAAAGACTCGAATTTCTACAGTGCCTTCCACAACCTCGGGACTGCCCAAAGGCCATTACAGCCAATTTCGAAGTGTATTCACTGTTGTAATGTAGGAGAGACTGGAGAAGCTGGGATTGTTCTCCTGAGAGCAGAGAAGGTTAAGGGGAGATTTAATAGAGGGGTTCAAAATTCTGAAGGGTTTTGATTGAGCAGATAGAGGGAAAGTGTTTCCAGTGGCAGGAGGGTCGGTAACCAGAGGTCGCAGGTTTAAGATAATCGGCAAAAGAACCAGAGGGGGGAGATGAGGGAGAATTTGTTTTTACGCAGCGAGTTGTTCTGATCTGGAACGCGCTGCCTGAAAGGGCGGTGGAAGCAGATTCAATAATAATAACTTTCAAAAGGGAATTGGAGAAATACTTGAAAAGGAAAAAAATTTGCAGGGCTCTGGGGGAAAGAGCAGGGGGGGAGTGGGACTAATTGGATAGCTCTTTCAAAGAGCCGGCACAGGCACGATGGGCCGAACGGCCTCCTCCTGTGCTGTAAGACTCTATGATTCTACATTAACCAGTCCTGTTATAAGGTAGTTTACTTTTTTTTTTAAAAAAAAAGCATAATAAATATTACAAGTGATTTGAGGGTGAATGTTTTATCTAATTTGCTGTTTGTGGGATCTTGCTGTGCGCATTTCACTCCGGAACAATGGCAGCTCAGTAACTCCTGGTACATGAAGCACCGTGGAATGTCCAGGGAGAGGCGATAAGGTGCCACATAAATGCAATTCCCTTTTTCTGTCTGTACTGGTTCTCTGTAACCTCACAGACTTTAGTAAGCAGCAATTTTATAAATGAAGGATAAGGGAATATATTCACTCAGGGCAAAAGGTCTGCTCGCTGTTATTTTAAGAGTTTTCCCCAGGTCTTAATCAGTAAACAAGGACCCCGTGACAACCTGCTGTGTAGCAGGTTCGACGTTACTGCGGCTTCAGCTCAGGGCGTTTTGTAATCATCTTACTCTGCCTTTTTAAATAAAGTCCAATTACCCAACTTTTATTTTTAGTGTAAAACAACACTCAAGATTCATAGAATCATAGAAGTTTACAACATGGAAACAGGCCGTTCGGCCCAACATGTCCATGTCACCCAGTTTATACCACTAAGCTAGTCCCAATTCACAACCAAAGTAATAGTGAGTAGATTTGTAGTTGAAAGTTTGTTAATAAGTTATGTATATTAATTGTTTTACCATGTTAGCACACAAAAATATCCTCCAAGCTTAAATTAAAAAATTGTAGGGAAAAGTTACCCCAGTTTCATAGGAACAGGAGTAGGCCATTCAGCCCCTCGTGTCTGCTCCGCCATTTGATAAGATCATGGCTGATCTGTGATCTAACTCCATATACCTGCCTTTGGCCCATATCCCTTAATACCTTTGGTTGCCAAAAAGCTATCCATCTCAGATTTAAATTTAGCAATTGAGCTAGTATCAATTGCCGTTTGCGGAAGAGAGTTCCAAACTTCTACAACCCTTTGTGTGTAGAAATGTTTTCTAATCTCGCTCCTGAAAGGTCTGGCTCTAATTTTTAGACTGTGCCCCCTACTCCTAGAATCCCCAACCAGCGGAAATAGTTTCTCTCTGTCCACCCTATCTGTTCCCCTTAATATCTTATAAACTTCGATCAGATCATCCCTTAACCTTCGAAACTCCAGAGAATACAACCCCAATTTGTGTAATCTCTCCTCGTAACTTAACCCTTGAAGTCCGGGTATCATTCTAGTAAACCTACGCTGCACTCCCTCCAAGGCCAATATGTCCTTCCGAAGGTGCGGTGCCCAGAACTGCTCCTGGTTACACAGCCAGTGCAGAAACATGAATTCATCACTGCCCTGAACAGTTTGACCAAACTGTTCTCCCTCCCTGACCGTTTCCCTCCCCAGTGTGGATGTGTGCGTCCCCCTCTCTCTGATCTCCTCTCATTCTCTCCCCTCCCTCTCTTTCTCTCTCCTCATTCCCCCTCTCTCTCCCCCCTCCCACCACATCCTTCCTTCTCACCCCTCTCTATCTCCCTTCCCCCCCCCCAACCTCTTTCTGTCTCGCACTCTCTCCCCTCTCGAGACACCTTCCCAGTAAAAAGGAAATGAAGGAATTTGCATTTCTACCGTGTTTTTCACAACCTTGGCACGTCCCAAAGCGTTTACAGCCAGTGGAAGTGCTTTTTGAGACGTAGTCACTGTTGTGATGTGGGAAACGCGGCAGCCGATCTGCGCACAGCAAGATCCCACAAACAGCAACGTGATAAATGACCAGATAATCTGTTTTAGTGATAATAAAAGCAGAAAACGCTGGAGAAGCTCAGCCAGTCAGACAACACCTGTGGAGAAAGAAACAGAGTTAACGTGACCTTTCCTCAGAACGTCTGCGATCTGAAATGTTAACTCTGTTTCTTTCACTACAGACGCTGCCTGGCTTGCTGCGTATTTCCAGCATTTTCTGTTTATATTTCAGATTTCCAGAATCTGCAGTATTTTGCTTCTGACCTGCTCCAGTGATGTTGGGTGAGGGATAAATATTGTCCAGGAGACAACCTTGAAATCTCACCACAAACTCAGAATTGGTGACAGTGTAAACACAAGCAATAAAGTTGCTTCTGTCTTATTCGACCAACAACAAAAACTTGCATTTATATAGCAATGGGAGGACCCTAGGCAAGACAGAGGGTCAGAGGGATCTTGGTGTGCAAGTTCACAGATCCCTGAAGGCGGCGGAACAGGTAGATAAGGTGGTAAAGAAGGCATATGGGATACTTGCCTTTATTAGCCGAGGCATAGAATATAAGAGCAAGGAGGTTATGATGGAGCTGTATAAAACACTGGTTAGGCCACAGCTGGAGTACTGTGTGCAGTTCTGGTCGCCACACTACAGGAAGGATGTGATCGCTTTGGAGAGGGTGCAGAGGAGATTCACCAGGATGTTACCAGGGCTGGAGCGCTTCAGCTATGAAGAGAGACTGGGAAGATTGGGTTTGTTTTCCTTGGAGCAGAGGAGGCTGAGGGGGGACATGATTGAGGTGTACAAAATTATGAGGGGCACAGATAGGATGGATACTAAGGAGCTTTTTCCCTTCGTTGAGGGTTCTATAACAAGGGGACATAGATTCAAGGTAAAAGGCGGGAGGTTTAGAGGGGATTTGAGAAAGAACTTTTTCACCCAGAGGGTGGTTGGAGTCTGGAACTCGCTGCCTGAAAGGGTTGTGGAGGCAGGAACCCTCACAACATTCAAGAAGCATTTGGATGAGCACTTGAAATGCCATAGCATACAAGGCTACGGACCAAATGCTGGAATATGGGATTAGAGTAGACAGGGCTGATGGCCGGCGCGGACACGATGGGCCGAAGGGCCTCTATCCGTGCTGTATAACTCTATGACTCTATGACTCTATGACTTTAACGTAGTAAAAAGGAGCGTCTTAAAGGAGGAGAGGTGGAGAGGTTTAAGGAGGGAATTCCAGAGCTTAGGGCCCAGACAGCCAATGGTTTTTTTTTTATTCGTTCATGGGATGTGGGCGTCGCTGGCGAGGCCGGCATTTATTGCCCATCTCTAATTGCCCCTTGACAAGGTGGTGGTGAGCCGCCTTCTACAACCCATGTGGTGAAGGGGATACGTAAGAGGCCAGAATTGGAGGAGCGCAGAGATCTCGGAGGGTTGCAGGGGCTGGAGGAGGTTACAGAGGTAGGGAGGGGGGGCGAGGGTCATGGAGGGATTTCAACACAAGGATGAGAATTTTAAAATCGAGGCGTTCCCGGACCGGGAGCCAATGTAGGTCAGCGAGCACAGGGGGGTGATGGGAGAACGGGACTTGGTGCGAGTTCGGATACGGGGAGCAGCAGAGTTTTGGATGAGCTCTAGTTTACGGAGGGTGGAAGATGGGAGGCCGGAGAGGAGAGCGTTGGAATAGTCGAGTCTGGAGGTAACAGAAGGCAGGGATGAGGGTTTCAGCAGCAGATGAGCTGAGGCAGGGGTGGAGACGGGCGACGTTACGGAGGTGGAAGTAGGTGATGGAGAGGATATGGGGTCAGACGCTCAGCTCAGGGGCAAACAGGACGCAGAGGCTGCGAACGATCTGGTCCAGCCTCAGTGATAACTTTCCAGTAGCCCAGTGACAGTGAGATTATCCGTCCTCGACTGGTCCTGCTATTGGCCAGAACCAGAAAAGATCGTCAGACCATCCGCTGCCAACAGACCGATAAGGAATAAGAGACAGCATTAAAACTGGCAGAACTTTGAAACAATCCATTACAGTGATACAGGCCCGATGACAGGGCTGTGTCACCTGAAGGGGAATGCACAGAATCTATCCAACAGCACAATCTGCAGCTCCAAACCCTGGGGCTGGCACTTTAGTAACTCCCGGGGCTAAAAGGGTTAAATTCTGAGGACAGGTTGCACAGGCTAGGCTTGTATTCCCTCGAGTATAGACGATTAAGGGGTGATCTAATCGAGGTGTTTAAGATGGCTTTGTCAAGGGAAGATCATGTCTGACTAATTTGATTGAATTTTTTGAGGGGGTGACTAGGCGTGTGGATGAGGGTAACGCAATGGATGTGGTATACATGGATTTCAGTAAGGCCTTCGATAAAGTCCCCCACAGGAGACTGGTCAAGAAGGTACGAGCCCATGGAATCCAGGGTGCCTTGGCACTTTGGATACAAAACTGGCTTAGTGGCAGAAGGCAGAGGGTGATGGTCGAAGGTTGTTTTTGTGACTGGAAGCCTGTGGCCAGTGGGGGTACCACAGGGATCGGTGCTGGGTCCCTTGCTGTTTGTGGTCTACATTAATGACTTGGATATGAATGTAAAAGGTATGATCAGTAAGTTCGCTGATGATACAAAAATTGGTAGGGTGGTAAATAGCGAGGAGGATAGCCTCAGTCTGCAGGACGATAGAGATGGGTTGGTCAGATGGGCGGAACAGTGGCAAATGGAATTTAACCCGGAAAAGTGCGAGGTGATGCACTTTGGAGGGACTAACAAGGCAAGGGAATACACAATGAATGGGAGGACCCTAGGCAAGACAGAGGGTCAGAGGGATCTTGGTGTGCAAGTTCACAGATCCCTGAAGGCGGCGGAACAGGTAGATAAGGTGGTAAAGAAGGCATATGGGATACTTGCCTTTATTAGCCGAGGCATAGAATATAAGAGCAAGGAGGTTATGATGGAGCTGTATAAAACACTGGTTAGGCCACAGCTGGAGTACTGTGTGCAGTTCTGGTCGCCACACTACAGGAAGGATGTGATCGCTTTGGAGAGGGTGCAGAGGAGATTCACCAGGATGTTACCAGGGCTGGAGCGCTTCAGCTATGAAGAGAGACTAGGAAGATTGGGTTTGTTTTCCTTGGAGCAGAGGAGGCTGAGGGGGGACATGATTGAGGTGTACAAAATTATGAGGGGCACAGATAGGATGGATACTAAGGAGCTTTTTCCCTTCGTTGAGGGTACTATAACAAGGGGACATAGATTCAAGGTAAAAGGCGGGAGGTTTAGAGGGGATTTGAGAGAGAACTTTTTCACCCAGAGGGTGGTTGGAGTCTGGAACTCACTGCCTGAAAGGGTTGTGGAGGCAGGAACCCTCACAACATTCAAGAAGCATTTGGATGAGCACTTGAAATGCCATAGCATACAAGGCTACGGACCAAATGCTGGAATATGGGATTAGAGTAGACAGGGCTGATGGCCGGCGCGGACACGATGGGCCGAAGGGCCTCTATCCGTGCTGTATGACTCTATGACTCTATGACTCAATGATTAAAGGATTCGATAGGGTCGATAGAGAGAAACTATTTCCTCTGGTGGGGGGAGTCCAGAACAAGGGGGGCAGAACCTTAAAATTAGAGCCAGGCCGTTCAGGGGTGATGTCAGGAAGCACTTCTTCACACAAAGGGGAGTGGGAATCTGGAACTCTCTCCCCCCAAAAAAGCTGTTGAGACTGGGGGTCAATTGGAGATTTCTAAAACTGAGATTTTTGTCGGGTGAGGGGATTCAGGGTTACGGAACCAAGGCGGGTAAATGGAGTTAGGATACAGGTCAGCCACGATCTAACTGAATGGCAGAACAGGCTCGAGGGGCTGAATGGCCTCCTCCTGTTCCCATGTGACCCAGCACAGCCTGGTTGCGGGGATCTCAGCTTTAACCTCACAGATTCACGCAGCTCGAGTGACAGGTTTGGGAGAGAAACTGCGACTTAAGATCACCTAAAATACTGAACCTCTCGACCAAAATAATACTCGACTGCACACAACTCCAGCCTACACACTCAACTCGACAAGTGGGAGTCTTTCACACCCAGTCTCCTTATCTCAGGCCAAGGATTGAAATCTACAACGTATAATTAAATAAATCCGGGATCCAAAGGCTCAGATCCTGCCGAGTGCATCTCCCCGCACACACAATAATTAATAGGAGCAAACTGAGATTAAATCTCCCTCTATAAAACTGCCTTTATATAACTGGCTCTAAAACACTGCCTGTATCATGCCCCAGGATTAAACATACAGTATTAAACCCCCAGCATTAAATCCCCAGTATTAAACCCCCAGCATTAGACCCCCAGCATTAGACCCCCAGCATTAAACCCCCAGTATTAAACCCCCATTATTAAACCCCCAGCATTAGACCCCCAATATTAAACCCCCAGTATTAAACCCCCAGCATTAGACCCCCAGCATTAGACCCCCAGCATTAGACCCCCAGTATTAGACCCCCAGTATTAAACCCCAAGTATTAAGCCCCCAGTATTAAACCCCCATTATTAAACCCCCAGCATTAGACCCCCAGTATTAGACCCCCAGTATTAAACCCCAAGTATTAAACCCCCATTATTAAACCCCCAGCATTAGACCCCCAGCATTAGACCCCCAGTATTAGACCCCCAATATTAAACCCCCAGTATTAAACCCCCATTATTAAACCCCCAGCATTAGACCCCCAGCATTAGACCCCCAGTATTAGACCCCCAGTATTAAACCCCAAGTATTAAACCCCAAGTATTAAACCCCTATTATTAAACCCCCAGCATTAGACCCCCAATATTAAACCCCCAGCATTAGACCCCCAATATTAAACCCCCAGCATTAGACCCCCAGCATTAGACCCCCAGCATTAGACCCCCAGCATTAGACCCCCAGTATTAAACCCCCAGTATTAAACCCCCAATATTAAACCCCCAGCATTAGACCCCCAATATTAAACCCCCAGCATTAGACCCCCAGCATTAGACCCCCAGTATTAAACCCCAAGTATTAAACCCCCAGTATTAAACCCCCAATATTAAACCCCCAGTATTAAACCCCCAGTATTAGACCCCCAGCATTAGACCCCCAGTATTAAACCCCCAGTATTAAACCCCCAGTATTAAACCCCCATTATTAAACCCCCAGCATTAGACCCCTAGCATTAGACCCCCAGTATTAAACCCCAAGTATTAAACCCCCTTTATTAATCCTCCTGTATTGAAGCCCATGTATTATACCCCCAATATTAATCTCATTGTATTAACCCCCAATATTAATCCTCTTATATCAACCCCCAGTATTAATCCTCCTATATTAAAGAGCTAGTATTAACCCCCTGTATTAAGCCCCTCGTATTAACCCCCAGTATTAATTCCCCAGTATTAATTCCCCAGTATTAACCTCCAGTATTAATCCTCCTATATTAAAGAACTAGCAATAAACTCCCTATGTCAAACCCTAGCATTAAACCCCTTGTATTAATCCCCAGTATTAAACCCCTGTTTTAATCCCCTTGTATCAACCCCCAGTATTAATCACCCTATATTAAAGAGCTAGCATTAAACCCCTGTATCAAACCCTAGCATTAAACCCCCGTATTAATCCCCAGTATTAAACCCCATGTATTAATCCCCAGTATTAAACCCCCTGTATTAATCCCCAGTATTAACCCCTCCTGTATTAATCCCCAGTATTAAACCCCCTGTAATAATCCCCCAGTATTAAACCCCCTGTATTAATCCCCAGTATTAAACCCCCTGTATTAATCCCCAGTATTAAACCCCCAGTATTAATCCCCTTGTATCAACCCCCAGTATTAATCGTCCTATATTAAAGAGCTAGTATTAACTCCAGTATTAATCCCCTTGTATTACATCTCGAATATTAAATCCCCAGTAATAAACCCCCAGTACTAATCCACCAGTAATAAAACCCCAGCATTAAGCCGTCCACCGCTGGCTCATTGACCCCATTATCCATTAACTCTTTCCTCTCCCTGCCCTCTGCATTAACCCGTTAGATGGGGATCTCTCACCGTGACAGTGATCCCGGGAGCCGAGCCGAAGTCCCGGGATGAGTTGGGATGCGCTGCACTCCGGGGTCCAGCACTGACTCACACCTTAAAGGCACCACTTATTCACAGCCGACAGAAATCTCCCTGATAGAGTCTGCCGGGTATCAATGCAGATTGTGTCTGATTTCAACCAGGGAGGAGCTACTCTCTGCTCAAAAAAGGCAAAAATCAGCGTTTGCTAGAAAAAAACTGCCCCAGAGACAAATTGATGGCAAGCCTTTTTTTGGAATGGATTAGATGCAGAAAATTAATTTGAATCGGGGCACAAGGTGGTGCTTTTAATATATGATCAACAATTTAAAAAAACTTGCATTTTTATAGAGCCTTTAACGTAGTAAAACGTCCCAAGGTGCGATTATCAAACAAAATTTGACACCGAGCCACATAAGGAGATATTAGGGGACAGGTGACCAAAAGCTCGATCAAAGAGGTAGGTTTTAAGGAGCGTCTTAAAGGAGGAGAGAGAGGCGGAGAGGTTTAGGGAGGGGATTCCAGAGCTTAGGGCCCAGGCAGCTGAAGACACGGCCGCCAATGGTGGAGCGCTTAAAATCGGGGATGTGCAAGAAGCCAGAATTGGAGGAGCGCAGAGATCTCGGAGGGTCGTAGGGGCTGGAGGAGGTTACAGAGATCGGGAGGGATTTGAAAACAAGGGTGAGAATTTTAAAATCGAGGCGTTCCCGGACCGGGAGCCAATGTGGGTCAGCGAGCACAGGGGGGGTGATGGGTGAACGGGACTCGGTGCGAGTTAGGATACGGGGGGGCAGCAGAGTTTTGGATGAGCTCAAGTTTACGGAGGGTGGAAGATGGGAGGCCGGAGAGGAGAGCGTTGGAATAGTCGAGTCTGGAGGTGGCAAAAGGCAGGGATGAGGGTTTCAGCAGCAGATGAGCTGAGGCAGGGGGGCGGAGACGGGCGATGTTATCGAGTGATAGACACAGAGAGAGCTCAGGTCCTACGGTCCCCCAAGGTCAGCTCACTCTCTACTCTGAAGGGCTCTCTGACCCCCCCCCAGGGTCACGGCCAGCACCTGAAAGACATGAATCACAGCATCAAAAGAATCATAGAATTTTACAGCACGGAAAGAGGCCATTCAGCCCATCAACCCTGTGTGCTCTCTCTGTGAAAGCTCTCCCCCCACCTCACTCCCATTCTTCTGCCCTTTCTCCATATCTTTTTAAATCCCAATTCCTTTAATTCATTTCCTGTTTGGCATTGCCCGGCAACAGTGTTAAGCCCCACCCTCCCTCGTGCCCTTGGCAACCGGTAGAAACACAAACGGAAGGGCTGGTGGGTTTAACTCCAGTGGCCGACCAACCCGGGGGAGCAAAGGCACAAAAATTACAAGGGGCCTGGATCAGAGTGAGAGGAGACAGGTACAGGTCAGTGTGACCCCTTCATCACAGCCCCTCGCTCAGCTTCCATGTTCACAATGGGGGGGGGAGGGAGAGGGAGAGGGGGGGAGGGGGGAGGGGGAAGGGGGGAGAGGGGAGGGGGGAGGGAGAAGGGGAGGGAGAGGGGAGGGGGGAGAGGGAGGGGGAGGGAGAGGGAGAGGGGGGGAGGGGGGAGAGGGAGGGGGAGGGAGGGGGGAGGGGAGAGGGAGAGGGAGGGAGGGGGAGGGGAGGTAGAGGGGGAGGGAGAGGGGAGGGAGAGGGAGGGGGAGGGAGAGGGGAGGGAGAGGGGAGGGGGGAGGGGGAGAGGGAGGGGTGGAATGATGCAAAGGTATTGAGGGCGGGCGGGTAACAAAAGTGCAGGGAGATCCTTCACCGTAAAAGGATTTGAATTGTGACCCTCGCCCTCTCCCCCACCTCCTCCCCCTCCCCCTCCCCCTCCCCTCCCCCCTCCCTCTCTCCCCTCCCTTCCCCCTCTAACCTCCCCCTCCCTCCCCCTCTACCCTCCCCCTCCCTCCCCTCCCTCTCTCCCCTCCCTCCCCCTTCTACCCTCTCCCTCCCTCTCTCCCCTCCCTTCTCCCTATAACCTCCCACTCCCTCACTCCCTCCCTTCCCTCCCCCTTCTCCTCTGCCCTCTTCTCTCCTCTCCTCTCCCTCCCTCCCTCCCTCCCCCCTCTACCCTCCCCTCCCACTCTCCCTCCCTTCCCTTTCTTACTCTCCTTCCCCTCCCTCCCCTCCCTCCGTTCCCCTTCGATCCTCCCTCCCCACCCCCTCTTTTCCCTCCACCCTCCCGTCCCCACCCCTCCCTGCCCCCCTCCCCTGAAGGAGTGGCTCGTTGCTGGGTCCCATGGCCCGGTGGCCATGCTTGATTTGGGAGGGCCGACTGTGGGCCATTGGCAGGAGCCCCGTCCACTGACCCCAGGGAACAGCAAATCTCAGGCCACACTGCCGGAATATTCCACCCGTTACAGGCTGAAAATCGGGTGTGGCCTTCCCGCCAATTCACAAGATACACGGGTAGTGGGATGGGCCGGGGGAGGGGCCGGGGGGAGGGGCCGGGGGGAGGGGCCGGGGGAGGGGCCGGGGGAGGGGTCGAGGAGGCCAGTGTGAGGGGTGCCAGGCGAGGGGTCAGGGGAGGGGTCAGGGGAGGGGTCGGCGGGAGGGGTCAGGGGAGGGGTCAGTGGGAGGGGTCGGCGGGAGGGGTCAGTGGAGGGGCCGGCAGGAGGGGTTGGGGAGGGGCCGGGGGAGGGGTCGAGGAGGCCAGTGTGAGGGGTGCCAGGCGAGGGGTCAGGGGAGGGGTCGGCAGGAGGGGTCGGCGGGAGGGGTTGGGGAGGGGTCGGCGGGAGGGGTCAGGGGAGGGGTCGGCGGGAGGGGTCGGGGAGGGGCCAGGGGGAGGGGTCGAGGAGGCCAGTGTGAGGGGTGCCAGGCGAGGGGTCAGGGGAGGGGTCAGGGGAGGGGTCGGCGGGAGGGGTCGGGGAGGGGTCAGCCGGAGGGGTCAGGGGAGGGGCCGGCGGGAGGGGTCGGGAAGGGGCCAGGGGGAGGGGTTGAGGAGGCCAGTGTGAGGGGTGCCAGGCGAGGGGTCAGGGGAGGGGTCAGGGGAGGGGTCAGGGGAGGGGTCAGTGGGAGGTGTCGGCGGGAGGGGTCGGGGAGGGGTCAGCCGGAGGGGTCAGGGGAGGGGCCGGCAGGAGGGGTCGGGGAGGGGCCAGGGGGAGGGGTCGAGGAGGCCAGTGTCAGGGGTGCCAGGCGAGGGGTGAGGGGAGGGGTCAGGGGAGGGGTCGGCGGGAGGGGTCAGGGGAGGGGTCAGTGGGAGGGGTCAGGGGAGGGGTCGGCGGGAGGGGTCAGGGGAGGGGTCAGGGGAGGGGTCAGGGGAGGGGTCGGCGGGAGGGGTCAGTGGGAGGGGTTAGCTGGAGGGGCCGGCGGGATTCATAAAACTGGGGCATGACTTCAAGAGCGATAAAATGGAGGGGAGAGGTAAACCAGGCTGCCGATTCGCTGTCACCCCTTTCACACTCTCGCACAATGTCACAATCTACCCCAGTTGCTCCAAACCGAGTCCCCACCAAATCCCCGCACCCCATAATCGGTCCAAGACTCCGCCGCCCGCATCCAATCCCGCACCGAGTCCTGCTCCCCTAAAAAAACAGATTACCTGGTCATTTATCCCATTGCTGTTTGCGGGATCTTGCTGTGCGCAAATTGGCTTCCCACATTACAACAGTGACCACACTTCAAAAAAGTACTTCGTTGGCTGGAAAGCTCTTTGGGACATCCTGAGGTGGTGAAAGGCACTTTATAAATCCAAGTCTCTCTTTCTTTTTCCTTTTTCTTTTTATCAAAATGAGATGTGAAAGGAATTCGAACCCGGCCGGCTTTCCACGTCCTGCGTCTCAGCGTCCTGCGCGGCTGCTCAGGAGATGCTCGAAACCGAGCTGAAGATGAAGCAGCAGCTGACGGGTGACATCGGTGATGAGCCTGCACCGCGGGAACCGCAGGTAAAACCACCGAGACATGGGAAAACATTCCTTGTTTCCTTTGCGAAGGTCAAATCTCCGTTCATAACGGCAGCTCCTTCTCACTGTGGGAGTTCCATCCGTCGAAGGCGACCGGCTACCTAACAAAATTTTTTAAAAAAACAGCTCACGTCCGGGCCTCGGAGAGGGCGCAGAGGGGGATTTACCAGAACGGTACCAGGGATGAGGGGCTCCAGTTAGAGACTTATCTCTGCTCATCGGGAACAATCCTCCAGCTTCCTGCCCACAGGTTTCCGTCGCGTTGACAATTTAATTTCAGGCTCAAAAATTTCAGTCCGAGGTGAGCTCGATCTGTGAATCAGAACGAATGGGTCTTTCGCTATTTTTTTTCAGGTGGTGTCCTGGGTTTCTGTCACTGGGTTTAACGATCCAGAGAACGTGAGTTTGCGAATTTGAATTCAGTTTTATTTTAAAATCTGGAAATATAAAAAGGCCAGTCTCGGTTAAAGTGACCGCGGAGCTGTCGGATTGTCGTTAAAAACCCAACTGGTTCACCGATGTCCTTTTAGGGAAGGAATCCTGCCGTCCTTACCCGGTCTGGGCCTACACGTGACTCCAGTCCCCCACGCAAAGGTGGTCGACTCTTAACTGCCTCTCAAACAGCTACGCTGGGCAGCTGGGGGGATGGGTTATAAATTCCGGCCTTGCCAGGGACGTCCGCATCCCCAGAATGAATTAAAAAATAAGTGGGTCAGCGTCAGGTGCAGGTGAGCGGGGGGTTTTTTTGGAATATGAGTTAACATAAGAACATAAGAAACAGGAGCAGGAGTAGGCCAATCGGCCCCTCGAGCCTGCTCCGCCATTCAATAAGATCATGGCTGATCTGATCCTAACCTCAAATCTAAATTCATGTCCAATTTCCTGCCCGCTCCCCGTAACCCCTAATTCCCTTTACTTCTAGGAAACTGTCTATTTCTGTTTTAAATTTATTTAATGATGGAGCTTCCACAGCTTCCTGGGGCAGCAAATTCCACAGACCTACTACCCTCTGAGTGAAGAAGTTTCTCCTCATCTCAGTTTTGAAAGAGCAGCCCCTTATTCTAAGATTATGCCCCCTCGTTCTAGTTTCACCCATCCTTGGGAACATCCTTACCGCATCCACCCGATCAAGCCCCTTCGCAATCTTATATGTTTCAATAAGATCGCCTCTCATTCTCCTGAACTCCAATGAGTAGAGTCCCAATCTACTCAACCTCTCCTCATATGTCCGCCCCCTCATCCCCGGGATTAACCGAGTGAACCTTCTTTGTACTGCCTCGAGAGCAAGTATGTCTTTTCTTAAGTATGGACACCAAAACTGTATGCAGTATTCCAGGTGCGGTCTCACCAATACCTTATATAACTGCAGCAATACCTCCCTGTTTTTATATTCTATCCCCCGAGCAATAAAAGCCAACATTCTGTTGGCCTTCTTGATCACCTGCTGCACCTGCATACCAACTTTTTGATTTTCTTGCACTAGGACCCCCAGATCCCTTTGTACTGCAGTACTTTCCAGTTTCTCGCCATTGAGATAATAACTTGCTCTCTGATTTTTCCTGCCAAAGTGCATAACCTCACATTTTCCAATATTGTATTGCATCTGCCAAATCTCCGCCCACTCACCCAGCCTGTCTATATCCCCCTGTAGGTTTTCTATGTCCTCCTCACCCTCTACTTTCCCTCCCATCTTTGTATCACCTGCAAACTTTGATATGTTAATTTCAGGCTCAAAAATAATTTGCCCATAATACCGTGTATCGAGAGGCTGTGTTAACTCCGGCAGCACGAGGCAGAGCAGAACTCTGCTCCGTCTCTCTCCCGTCCCCACATTAACTCAACGTTCCCACGTCTCAGTGTTACCTCGGGGACATTAATGAGGAAGAATTGTGCGACTGTTTCCTTTCAGGAGATTTTGAAAACCATCAACTCACATTTTTTTTTAACATAAATGAAAACACCGAACACTTTTTGTTGGGTTTAATTCCACTGGGATGGGTCCCTCAGGGCCAATGAAGCAGATTTATTTTTTTTTCAAACGGAGGCTTCTTCAGAAAATCGACCATTACTGGTAAAATCAGCAGAATTTGTTCTATCGATGCTGGTGAAATTATCTGAAGACATCAAAGAAACCGCAGGTCTGAGAACCAACAACAATAACTTGCATTTATATAGCGACGTGAACATCGTAAAACGTCCCAAGGTGCTTCACAGACAAAATTTGACACGGAGGCACATAAGGTCTGCCTTTAATGATGTGTGTTGAGGGATAAATATTGGCCAGGACACCAGGGAGGACTCCCCCCTGCTCTCAGGGAGGTGGACGACGGTCTCCATCCCCGCCGTAGCCTCGAGGGCAGCTCGCGGTGGCGCTGAGATCCCGAGTGTGTTGGGAGGGCCGCACTGGGAGGACCGTCCTCGCCACCGTCCGGGCCACATCCCCGGTGCCTGTTGGCCAGTTCCGGTGACGAGACGTCCCGCCAGATGGCTTTGACCGTCTGTCCGGGGTACTGCCCGGTCTGATCCACCCTCCCCTTTCCCTGCAGGACCCCCCTGGGACGTCCCATGCCGCCCACTCTCCGTCAGTGTGACCCTGATCTTACTCACTACACGGATTAAACTCCCCACTGTTATAGAACAGCGACTCCCCCAACTCAACACGGGCCGTGCCATGGGGGATCTGCCAGGGTTTAAATTTATACCGCCCTGTCCCTTTAATTTTAAATACACCCCCACCCAAAGGTCTCATCGATACTGGGTAGCTGCAGAGTGCGTTATCAGACTGGCCAATGTTTGCATGGAACACTGTCAAAGGATTGGTGAGTGGTTAAACATTACAGACTCGCCCACCCTGCCAAGATTCTCATACCCACTGAAGTGACAAAGATCTGATTTCTAATACGAAGCCTCTGGTCGTGTTCTGGAGCGGTGGGATCTCCACTCACTCGCCCCTGACCTGCCCTTCTTCCCTCCCTTTAACACCAGCGGAATTGTTAAAGGTTCAAGTGTTTCACAAAGCACAAGAAAGAAAGACTTGCATTTATATAGCGCCTTTCACAACCTCAGGACGTCCCAAAGCACTTTACGGCCATTGAAGTATTTTTCTGAAGTGTGGTCACTGTTGTAATGTAGGAAACGCAGCAGCCAATGTGCGCACAGCAAGATCCCACAAACAGCAATGTGATAATGCCCACATCATCTGTTTTTAGTGATGTTGCTTGAGTGATAAATATCGGCCCCAGGACACCAGGGGAGAACTCCCCCCTGCCCTTCTTCGAAATAGTGACCGTCTGATCTTTTACGTCCACCCGAGAGGGCAGGCGGGGCCTGGGTTTAACGTCTCATCCGAATGAGGGGCTTCACCAATCCCAGGCCTCCCCTGGGGGAGAGACGTGTCTCCGCATTAAATGCTGGTGGAATGTTTGCTGAATCTCAGGAGCTGCTTTAGGAGCTGCAGTGTGACGCACACTGTAATGGAAAGCTTGTACTCCTCGTGCCGGGGTGAGGCCGCTGAACCTGTTTGTGCTTTGGAATTCGAAGCATCCCGTGGAGTGCAGGGGGTGTTATCTCCATTACTGGTTTCCCACAGAGTTGGCAGCTCTTCCTGTTCTGCCTCACTCCCGTCACTCACCGCTTTCTCTGTACTTAAGAGGCAAAGAGCTGAAGTCGGTCTCATCCTGCCCTGAGAGTTATTTTTTATAGTTTTTATCCAGAATTGAAAAGCGCTCTGACATCTGAAAAAAATCATAGAATCGACAGCGCGGAAGGCCTTTCGGCCCATCATGCCTGTCCCGCCGTAACAACTATGGAAAACAAGATGCGGGAGACTCTGAATGTCTGTGGGAGGGAACGGGCAGGTTAACATTTCAGGGGTGAATGGGGGAAATGAGAAGTGAACAAACGTTTGATTCCAGAACTGAGAGGTTCACCCACCAGGAAAGGCTGAACAGGCTGGGGCTCTTTTCTCCAGAAAAGAGAAGGCCGAGGGGTGACCTGAGAGAGGTCTTTAAGATTATGAAAGGATTTGATAGGGTAAACGTAGAGAAAATGTTTCCACTTGTGGGGGAGACCAGAACTCGGGGTCATAAATATAAGATAATCACTAATAAATCCAATAGGGAATTCAGGAGAAACTTCTTTCCCCAGAGAGTGGTGAGAATGTGGAACTCACTCCCACAAGGAGTAGTTGAGGTGAATAGTGGAGATGGATTTAAGGGGAAGCTGGATAAACACATGAGGGAGAAAGGAATAGAAGGATATGCTGATAGGGTGAGATGAAGTAGGGAGGGAGGAGGCTCGTGTGGAGCATAAACACCGGGATAGACCAGCTGGGCCGAATGGCCTGTTTCTGTGCTGTACGTTCTTTGTTATAAGGAGATATTCGGACAGGTGATCAAAAGCTTGGTCAAAGAGGTAGGTTTTAAGGAGCGTCTTAAAGGAGGAGAGAGAGAGGCGGAGAGGTTTAGGGAGGGAATTCCAGAGCTTAGGGCCCAGGCAGCTGAAGGCACGGCCGCCAATGGTGGAGCGATGAAAATCGGGGATGCGCAAGAGGCCAGAATTGGAGGAGCGCAGAGATCTCGGAGGGTTGTAGGGGTTGGAGGAGATTACAGAGGTAGAAAGAGGGCGAGGGCCATGGAGGGATTTGAAAACAAGGATGAGAATTTTAAAACAGCAACTTCCATTTATGTTGTGCCTTTAACAAAGTAAAAATGTCCCAAGGTGATTCACAGGAGCGTAATCAGACTATAGGGGTTTACAGCACAGAAGGAGGCCATTCAGCCCATCGTGTCTGTGCCGTCTCTCTTTGTTAGGGCCATTTAACAACACAAAGTCGTTTTGGAATTTTTTTCTCCATTTGGAAATCATAACACATTTGCAGAGTTATAATTGGTGAGGTGAGAGTGACTGCCCTTGACATCAAGGCAGCATTTGACCGAGTGTGGCAACAAGGAGCCAGAGTAAAATTGAAGCCAATGGGAATCAGGGGGAAAACTCTCCAGTGGCTGGAGTCATACCCAGCACAAAGGAAGATGGTAGTGGTTGTTGGAGGCCAATCATCTCAGCCCCAGGGCATTGCTGCAGGGGTTCCTCAGGGCAGTGTCCTCGTCCCAACCATCTTCAGCTGCTTCATCAATGACCTTCCCTCCATCATAAGGTCAGAAATGGGGATGTTCACTGATGATTGCACAGTGTTCAGTTCCATTTGCAACCCCTCAGATAATGAAGCAGTCCGAGCCCGCATGCAGCAAGACCTGGACAACATCCAGGCTTGGGCTCATAAGTGGCAAGTAACATTCACGCCAGATAAGTGCCAGGCAATGACCATCTCCAACAAGAGAGAGTCTAGCCACCTCCCCTTGATTTTCAATGGCATTACCATCACCGAATCCCCCACCATCAACATCCTGGGGGTCACCACTGACCAGAAACTTAACTGGACCAGCCATATAAATACTCTGGCTACAAGAGCAGGTCAGAGGCTGGGTATTCTGCACCGAGTGACTCACCTCCTGACTCCCCAAAGCCTTTCCACCATCTACAAGGCACAAGTCAGGAGTGTGATGGAATACTCTCCACTTGCCTGTATGAGTGCAGCTCCAACAACACTCAAGAAGCTCGACACCATCCAGGACAAAGCAGCCCGCTTGATTGGCACCCCATCCACCACCCTAAACATTCACTCCCTTCACCACCGGCGCACTGTGGCTGCAGTGTGTACCATCCACAGGATGCACTGCAGCAACTCGCCAAGGCTTCTTCGACAGCACCTCCCAAACCCGCGACCTCTACCACCTAGAAGGACAAGGGCAGCAGGCACATGGGAACAACACCACCTGCACGTCCCCCTCCAAGTCACACACCATCCCGACTTGGAAATATATCGGCCGTTCCTTCATCGTCGCTGGGTCAAAATCCTGGAACTCCCTTCCTAACAGCACTGTGGGAGAACCGTCACCACACGGACTGCAGCGGTTCAAGAAGGCGGCTCACCACCACCTTCTCAAGGGGCAATCAGGGATGGGCAATAAATGCCGGCCTCGCCAGCGACGCCCACATCCCACGAACGAATTTTTTTAAAAATGGGATGGTTTGAATCTTGGGAATAGCCAGATGGCTTTCTCTGTCCCTGTACATTCCCACAGTTCTATGACATATTACATTAAACCGATTGGACTGTCAGGCACGAGAAGGAGACAGTGTTCACATCCTTGTTAGTTTATCAAGAACATTACAGTAAATGACAGTGAAACAGTATAATTAAAATATACTCGTCACGTTGTGACCCTCCGAGATCTCTGCGCTCCTCCAATTCCGGCCTCTCGCCCATCCCCGATTTCCATCGCTCCACCATTGGCGGCCGTGCCTTCAGCTGCCTTGGCCCGAAGCTCTGGAATTCCCTCCCTGAACCTCTCCGCCTCTCTCCCTCCTTAAAACCTACCTCTTTGACCAAGCTTTTGGTCACCTGTCCTATTATCTCCTTATGTGGCTCGGTGTCAATTTTTGTTTGATAATCGCTCCTGTGAAGCGCCTTGGGGGCGTTTTACTACGTTTAAGGCGCTATATAAATGCAGGTTGTTGTTGCCGTTATGGTGAATCACACTTTACACCGTGTCTTGCAGTAATCAGTGTGATGATGTCAGCAGTAATTTGGCACATACATAATATGCTTTAAACAATGATCAAAATGAAAAGCACTTGGAAATATTTGTACTGTATTAAACTACGACACGAACAGGCAGATATCAAAGTGCAGCATCACAGTGGATGCAAAATCCATGCCCTGATTCTGATAAGATGAAGCATTTTGCCAATGACGTGCCATTGTAAATAGTCACAGGAAAAACTATCCGCTCCATCACCAAGATCGCCAACTTCCACCTCTGTAACATCGCCCGTCTCTGCCCCTGCCTCAGCTCATCTGCTGCTGAAACCCTCATCCGTGCCTTTGTGACCTCCAGACTCGACTATTCCAATGCTCTCCTCTCCAGCCTCCCATCTTCCACCCTCCGTAAACTTGAGCTCATTCAAAACTCTGCTTCCCCCCCGTATCCTAACCAAGTCCCGGTCACCCGTCACCCCCTGCGCTCGCTGACCGACATTGGTTTACGGTCCGGGACCGCCTCGATTTTAAAATTCTCATCCTCGTGTTCAAATCCCTCCGTGGCCTCCTCGCCCCCCCTCCCGATCTCTGGAACCTCCTCCAGCCCCACAATCCCTCTGAAATCTCTATCTTCATTCGAATCTGGCCTCGTGCACTCCTGAGGCTCACCAATGGAGGCATTGCCTTCAGCCATCCAGGTCCCACTCACTCAAATTATCTCGCTAAACCCCTCCCACTTCTCCTTGAAGATCCTCCTTAAACCCCAGCCCTCGGTAACCTCACATCCTCCTCCTTAAACCCCAGCCCTCGGTAACCTCACATCCTCCTCCTTAAACCCAGCCCTCGGTAACCTCACATCCTCCTCCTTAAACCCCAGCCCTCAGGAACCTCACATCCTCCTCCTTAAACCCCAGCCCTCGGTAACCTCACATCCCCCTCCTTAAACCCATCCCTCAGTAACCTCACATCCTCCTCCTTAAACCCAGCCCTCAGTAACCTCACATCCCCCTCCTTAAACCCCAGCCCTCAGTAACCTCACATCCTCCTCCTTAAACCCAGCCCTCGGTAACCTCACATCCTCCTCCTTAAACCCAGCCCTCGGTAACCTCACATCCTCCTCCTTAAACCCAGCCCTCAGTAACCTCACATCCTCCTCCTTAAACCCAGCCCTCAGTAACCTCACATCCTCCTCCTTAAACCCAGCCCTCAGTAACCTCACATCCTCCTCCTTAAACCCAGCCCTCAGTAACCTCACATCCTCCTCCTTAAACCCCAGCCCTCAGGAACCTCACATCCTCCTCCTTAATACCCAGCCCTCAGTAACCCCACATCCTCCTCCTTAAACCCCAGCCCTCAGTAACCCCACATCCTCCTCCTTAAACCCCAGCCCTCAGTAACCTCACATCCCCCTCCTGAAACCCAGCCCTCAGTAACCTCACATCCTCCTCCTTAAACCCAGCCCTCAGTAACCTCACATCCTCCTCCTTAAACCCAGCCCTCAGTAACCTCACATCCTCCTCCTTAAACCCAGCCCTCAGTAACCTCACATCCCCCTCCTTAAACCCATCCCTCAGTAACCTCACATCCTGCTCCTTAAACCCAGCCCTCAGTAACCTCACATCCTCCTCCTTAAACCCAGCCCTCAGTAACCTCACATCCTCCTCCTTAAACCCCAGCCCTCAGTAACCTCACATCCTCCTCCTTAAACCCCAGCCCTCAGTAACCTCACATCCTCCTCCTTAAACCCAGCCCTCAGTAACCTCACATCCCCCTCCTTAAACCCTGCCCTCAGTAACCTCACATCCTCCTCCTTAAACCCAGCCCTCAGTAACCTCACATCCCCCTCCTTAAACCCAGCCCTCAGTAACCTCACATCCTCCTCCTTAAACCCAGCCCTCAGTAACCTCACATCCTCCTCCTTAAACACATCCCTCAGTAACCTCACATCCTCCTCCTTAAACCCCAGCCCTCAGTAACCTCACATCCCCTCCTTAAACCCCAGCCCTCAGTAACCTCACATCCTGCTCCTTAAACCCAGCCCTCAGTAACCTCACATCCTCCTCCTTAAACCCATCCCTCAGTAACCTCACATCCTCCTCCTTAAACCCAGCCCTCAGTAACCTCACATCCCCCTCCTTAAACCCCAGCCCTCAGTAACCTCACATCCCCCTCCTTAAACCCCAGCCCTCAGTAACCTCACATCCTCCTCCTTAAACCCCAGCCCTCAGTAACCTCACATCCTGCTCCTTAAACCCAGCCCTCAGTAACCTCACATCCCCCTCCTTAAACCCAGCCCTCAGTAACCTCACATCCTCCTCCTTAAACCCAGCCCTCAGTAACCTCACATCCCCCTCCTTAAACTAGCCCTCAGTAAACCTCACATCCTCCTCCTTAAACCCCAGCCCTCAGTAACCTCACATCCCCCTCCTTAAACCCATCCCTCAGTAACCTCACATCCTCCTCCTTAAACCCAGCCCTCAGTAACCTCACATCCCCCTCCTTAAACCCAGCCCTCAGTAACCTCACATCCCCCTCCTTAAACCCATCCCTCAGTAACCTCACATCCTCCTCCTTAAACCCAGCCCTCAGTAACCTCACATCCCCCTCCTTAAACCCAGCCCTCAGTAACCTCACATCCTCCTCCTTAAACACAGCCCTCAGTAACCTCACATCCTGCTCCTTAAACCCATCCCTCAGTAACCTCACATCCTCCTCCTTAAACCCAGCCCTCGGTAACCTCACATCCCCCTCCTTAAACCCCAGCCCTCAGTAACCTCACACCCTCCTCCTTAAACCCAGCCCTCAGTAACCTCACATCCTCCTCCTTAAACCCATCCCTCAGTAACCTCACATCCTCCTCCTTAAACCCAGCCCTCGGTAACCTCACATCCCCCTCCTTAAACCCCAGCCCTCAGTAACCTCACATCCTCCTCCTTAAACCCAGCCCTCAGTAACCTCACACCCTCCTCCTTAAACCCCAGCCCTCAGTAACCTCACATCCTGCTCCTTAAACCCAGCCCTCAGTAACCTCACATCCCCCTCCTTAAACCCAGCCCTCAGTAACCTCACATCCTCCTCCTTAAACCCAGCCCTCAGTAACCTCACATCCTGCTCCTTAAACCCAGCCCTCAGTAACCTCACATCCTCCTCCTTAAACCCAGCCCTCGGTAACCTCACATCCTCCTCCTTAAACCCAGCCCTCAGTAACCTCACATCCTCCTCCTTAAACCCAGCCCTCAGTAACCTCACATCCTCCTCCTTAAACCCAGCCCTCAGTAACCTCACATCCTCCTCCTTAAACCCAGCCCTCAGTAACCTCACATCCTCCTCCTTAAACCCATCCCTCAGTAACCTCACACCCTCCTCCTTAAACCCCAGCCCTCAGTAACCTCACATCCTCCTCCTTAAACCCCAGCCCTCAGTAACCTCACATCCCCCTCCTTAAACCCCAGCCCTCAGTAACCTCACATCCTCCTCCTTAAACCCATCCCTCAGTAACCTCACATCCTCCTCCTTAAACCCAGCCCTCAGTAACCTCACATCCTCCTCCTTAAACCCCAGCCCTCAGTAACCTCACATCCCCCTCCTTAAACCCCAGCCCTCAGTAACCTCACATCCCCTCCTTAAACCCCAGCCCTCAGTAACCTCACATCCTCCTCCTTAAACCCAGCCCTCAGTAACCTCACATCCTCCTCCTTAAACCCCAGCCCTCAGTAACCTCACATCCTCCTCCTTAAACCCCAGCCCTCAGTAACCTCACATCCCCCTCCTGAAACCCAGCCCTCAGTAACCTCACACCCTCCTCCTTAAACCCAGCCCTCAGTAACCTCACATCCTCCTCCTTAAACCCCATCCCTCAGTAACCTCACATCCTCCTCCTTAAACCCCAGCCCTCAGTAACCTCACATCCTCCTCCTTAAACACAGCCCTCAGTAACCTCACATCCCCCTCCTTAAACCCCAGCCCTCAGTAACCTCACATCCCCCTCCTTAAACCCCAGCCCTCGGTAACCTCACATCCCCCTCCTTAACCCCAGCCCTCGGTAACCTCACATCCTCCTCCTTAAACCCAGCCCTCAGTAACCTCACATCCCCCTCCTTAAACCCCAGCCCTCAGTAACCTCACATCCCCCTCCTTAAACCCCAGCCCTCAGTAACCTCACATCCCCCTCCTTAAACCCCAGCCCTCAGTAACCTCACATCCCCTCCTTAAACCCCAGCCCTCAGTAACCTCACATCCCCCTCCTTAAACCCCAGCCCTCAGTAACCTCACATCCCCTCCTTAAACCCCAGCCCTCAGTAACCTCACATCCCCCTCCTTAAACCCCAGCCCTCGGTAACCTCACATCCCCCTCCTTAAACCCAGCCCTCAGTAACCTCACATCCTCCTCCTTAAACCCAGCCCTCAGTAACCTCACATCCCCCTCCTTAAACCCAGCCCTCAGTAACCTCACATCCCCCTCCTTAAACCCAGCCCTCAGTAACCTCACATCCTCCTCCTTAAACCCATCCCTCAGTAACCTCACACCCTCCTCCTTAAACCCCAGCCCTGAGTAACCTCACATCCCCCTCCTTAAACCCAGCCCTCAGTAACCTCACATCCCCCTCCTTAAACCCAGCCCTCAGTAACCCCACATCCCCCTCCTTAAACCCAGCCCTCAGTAACCTCACATCCCCCTCCTTAAACCCAGCCCTCAGTAACCCCACATCCCCCTCCTTAAACCCAGCCCTCAGTAACCTCACATCCCCCTCCTTAAACCCCAGCCCTCAGTAACCTCACACCCTCCTCCTTAAACCCCAGCCCTCAGTAACCTCACATCCTCCTCCTTAAACCCCAGCCCTCAGTAACCTCACATCCTCCTCCTTAAACCCAGCCCTCAGTAACCTCACATCCCCCTCCTTAAACCCCAGCCCTCAGTAACCTCACACCCTCCTCCTTAAACCCAGCCCTCAGTAACCTCACATCCTCCTCCTAAAACCCAGCCCTCAGTAACCTCACATCCCCCTCCTTAAACCCCAGCCCTCAGTAACCTCACATCCTCCTCCTTAAACCCATCCCTCAGTAACCTCACACCCTCCTCCTTAAACCCATCCCTCAGTAACCTCACATCCTCCTCCTTAAACCCAGCCCTCAGTAACCTCACACCCTCCTCCTTAAACCCAGCCCTCAGTAACCTCACATCCCCCTCCTTAAACCCCATCCCTCAGTAACCTCACACCCTCCTCCTTAAACCCAGCCCTCAGTAACCTCACACCCTCCTCCTTAAACCCCAGCCCTCAGTAACCTCACATCCCCCTCCTTAAACCCAGCCCTCAGTAACCTCACACCCTCCTCCTTAAACCCAGCCCTCAGTAACCTCACACCCTCCTCCTTAAACCCCAGCCCTCAGTAACCTCACATCCCCCTCCTTAAACCCAGCCCTCAGTAACCTCACATCCTCCTCCTTAAACACAGCCCTCAGTAACCTCACATCCCCCTCCTTAAACTAGCCCTCAGTAACCTCACATCCTCCTCCTTAAACCCAGCCCTCAGTAACCTCACATCCCCCTCCTTAAACCCATCCCTCAGTAACCTCACACCCTCCTCCTTAAACCCAGCCCTCAGTAACCTCACATCCCCCTCCTTAAACCCATCCCTCAGTAACCTCACATCCCCCTCCTTAAACCCCAGCCCTCAGTAACCTCACATCCTCCTCCTTAAACTAGCCCTCAGTAACCTCACACCCTCCTCCTTAAACCCAGCCCTCAGTAACCTCACATCCCCCTCCTTAAACCCAGCCCTCAGTAACCTCACATCCTCCTCCTTAAACCCAGCCCTCAGTAACCTCACACCCTCCTCCTTAAACCCCAGCCCTCAGTAACCTCACATCCTCCTCCTTAAACCCCAGCCCTCAGTAACCTCACATCCCCCTCCTTAAACCCAGCCCTCAGTAACCTCACATCCTCCTCCTTAAACCCAGCCCTCAGTAACCTCACATCCTCCTCCTTAAACCCCAGCCCTCAGTAACCTCACATCCCCCTCCTTAAACCCAGCCCTCAGTAACCTCACATCCTCCTCCTTAAACCCCAGCCCTCAGTAACCTCACACCCTCCTCCTTAAACCCAGCCCTCAGTAACCTCACATCCCCCTCCTTAAACCCAGCCCTCGGTAACCTCACATCCTCCTCCTTAAACCCAGCCCTCGGTAACCTCACATCCCCCTCCTTAAACCCCAGCCCTCAGTAACCTCACATTCTCCTCCTTAAACACAGCCCTCAGTAACCTCACATCCTCCTCCTTAAACCCCAGCCCTCGGTAACCTCACATCCCCCTCCTTAAACCCCAGCCCTCAGTAACCCCACATCCCCCTCCTTAAACCCCAGCCCTCAGTAACCTCACATCCTCCTCCTTAAACCCCAGCCCTCAGTAACCTCACATCCCCCTCCTTAAACTAGCCCTCAGTAACCTCACATCCTCCTCCTTAAACCCAGCCCTCGGTAACCTCACATCCCCCTCCTTAAACCCCAGCCCTCGGTAACCTCACATCCCCCTCCTTAAACCCAGCCCTCAGTAACCTCACATCCTCCTCCTTAAACCCCAGCCCTCAGTAACCTCACATCCTCCTCCTTAAACCCAGCCCTCAGTCACCTCACACCCTCCTCCTTAAACCCAGCCCTCAGTAACCTCACATCCCCCTCCTTAAACCCAGCCCTCAGTAACCTCACATCCTCCTCCTTAAACCCCAGCCCTCAGTCACCTCACATCCCCCTCCTTAAACCCAGCCCTCAGTCACCTCACACCCTCCTCCTTAAACCCAGCCCTCAGTAACCTCACATCCCCCTCCTTAAACCCAGCCCTCAGTAACCTCACATCCCCCTCCTTAAACCCAGCCCTCAGTAACCTCACATCCTCCTCCTTAAACCCCAGCCCTCAGTAACCTCACATCCCCCTCCTTAAACCCAGCCCTCAGTAACCTCACATCCTGCTCCTTAAACCCAGCCCTCAGTAACCTCACATCCTCCTCCTTAAACCCAGCCCTCGGTAACCTCACATCCTCCTCCTTAAACCCCAGCCCTCAGTAACCTCACATCCCCCTCCTTAAACCCAGCCCTCAGTAACCTCACATCCCCCTCCTTAAAGCCAGCCCTCAGTAACCTCACATCCTCCTCCTTAAACCCCAACCCTCAGTAACCTCACATCCCCCTCCTTAAACCCAGCCCTCAGTAACCTCACATCCTCCTCCTTAAACCCCAGCCCTCAGTAACCTCACATCCCCCTCCTTAAACCCAGCCCTCAGTAACCTCACATCCTGCTCCTTAAACCCAGCCCTCAGTCACCTCACACACTCCTCCTTAAACCCAGCCCTCAGTAACCTCACATCCCCCTCCTTAAACCCAGCCCTCAGGAACCTCACATCCCCCTCCTTAAACCCAGCCCTCAGTAACCTCACATCCTCCTCCTTAAACCCCAGCCCTCAGTAACCTCACATCCCCCTCCTTAAACCCAGCCCTCAGTAACCTCACATCCTCCTCCTTAAACCCCAGCACTCAGTCACCTCACACCCTCCTCCTTAAACCCAGCCCTCAGTAACCACACATCCTCCTCCTTAAACCCAGCCCTCAGTAACCTCACATCCTCCTCCTTAAACCCCAGCCCTCAGTAACCTCACATCCTCCTCCTTAAACACAGCCCTCAGTAACCTCACATCCTCCTCCTTAAACCCAGCCCTCAGTAACCTCACATCCCCCTCCTTAAACACAGCCCTCAGTAACCTCACATCCCCCTCCTTAAACCCCAGCCCTCAGTAACCTCACATCCTCCTCCTTAAACCCAGCCCTCAGTAACCTCACATCCTCCTCCTTAAACCCAGCCCTCAGTAACCTCACACCCTCCTCCTTAAACCCCATCCCTCAGTAACCTCACATCCCCCTCCTTAAACCCAGCCCTCGGTAACCACACATCCTCCTCCTTAAACCCAGCCCTCAGTAACCTCACATCCCCCTCCTTAAACCCAGCCCTCAGTAACCTCACATCCTCCTCCTTAAACCCAGCCCTCAGTAACCTCACATCCCCCTCCTTAAACCCAGCCCTCAGTAACCTCAGACCCTGCTCCTTAAACCAAGCCCTCAGTAACCTCACATCCTCCTCCTTAAACCCAGCCCTCAGTAACCTCACATCACCCTCCTTAAACCCAGCCCTCAGTAACCTCACATCCTCCTCCTTAAACCCAGCCCTCAGTAACCTCACAACCCCCTCCTTAAACCCCAGCCCTCAGTAACCTCACATCCCCCTCCTTAAACCCAGCCCTCAGTAACCTCAGACCCTGCTCCTTAAACCAAGCCCTCAGTAACCTCACATCCTCCTCCTTAAACCCAGCCCTCAGTAACCTCACATCACCCTCCTTAAACCCAGCCCTCAGTAACCTCACATCCTCCTCCTTAAACCCAGCCCTCAGTAACCTCACAACCCCCTCCTTAAACCCCAGCCCTCAGTAACCTCACATCCTCCTCCTTAAACCCAGCCCTCAGTAACCTCACATCCTCCTCCTTAAACCCAGCCCTCAGTAACCTCACATCCTGCTCCTTAAACCCAGCCCTCAGTAACCTCACATCCCCCTCCTTAAACCCAGCCCTCGGTAACCTCACATCCTCCTCCTTAAACCCATCCCTCAGTAACCTCACATCCTCCTCCTTAAACCCAGCCCTCAGTAACCTCACATCCTCCTCCTTAAACCCAGCCCTCAGTAACCTCACACCCTGCTCCTTAAACCCAGCCCTCAGTAACCTCACACCCTCCTCCTTAAACCCATCCCTCAGTAACCTCACATCCTCCTCCTTAAACCCATCCCTCAGTAACCTCACATCCCCCTCCTTAAACCCATCCCTCAGCAACCTCACATCCTCCTCCTTAAACCCAGCCCTCAGTAACCTCACATCCCCCTCCTTAAACCCCAGCCCTCAGTAACCTCACATCCTCCTCCTTAAACCCAGCCCTCGGTAACCTCACATCCCCCTCCTTAAACCCAGCCCTCGGTAACCTCACATCCTCCTCCTTAAACCCCAGCCCTCAGTAACCTCACATCCTCCTCCTTAAACCCATCCCTCAGTAACCTCACATCCTCCTCCTTAAACCCATCCCTCAGTAACCTCACATCCTCCTCCTTAAACCCAGCCCTCAGTAACCTCACATCCTCCTCCTTAAACCCAGCCCTCAGTAACCTCACATCCTCCTCCTTAAACCCATCCCTCAGTAACCTCACATCCTCCTCCTTAAACCCCAGCCCTCAGTAACCTCACATCCTCCTCCTTAAACCCATCCCTCAGTAACCTCACATCCTCCTCCTTAAACCCATCCCTCAGTAACCTCACATCCTCCTCCTTAAACCCAGCCCTCAGTAACCTCACATCCCCCTCCTTAAACCCCAGCCCTCAGTAACCTCACATCCTCCTCCTTAAACCCAGCCCTCAGTAACCTCACATCCCCCTCCTTAAACCCCAGCCCTCAGTAACCTCACATCCACCTCCTTAAACCCAGCCCTCAGTAACCTCACATCCCCCTCCTTAAACCCAGCCCTCAGTAACCTCACACCCTCCTCCTTAAACCCCAGCCCTCAGTAACCTCACATCCTCCTCCTTAAACCCCAGCCCTCAGTAACCTCACATCCTCCTCCTTAAACCCAGCCCTCAGTAACCTCACATCCTCCTCCTTAAACCCCAGCCCTCAGTAACCTCACATCCTCCTCCTTAAACCCAGCCCTCAGTAACCTCACATCCTCCTCCTTAAACCCCAGCCCTCAGTAACCTCACATCCTCCTCCTTAAACCCCAGCCCTCAGTAACCTCACACCCTCCTCCTTAAACCCATCCCTCAGTAACCTCACATCCTCCTCCTTAAACCCCAGCCCTCAGTAACCTCACATCCTCCTCCTTAAACCCCAGCCCTCAGTAACCTCACACCCTCCTCCTTAAACCCATCCCTCAGAAACCTCACATCCTCCTCCTTAAACCCAGCCCTCGGTAACCTCACATCCCCCTCCTTAAACCCAGCCCTCAGTTACCTCACATCCTCCTCCTTAAACCCCAGCCCTCAGTAACCTCACACCCTCCTCCTTAAACCCATCCCTCAGTAACCTCACATCCTCCTCCTTAAACCCAGCCCTCGGTAACCTCACATCCCCCTCCTTAAACCCAGCCCTCAGTAAACTCACATCCTCCTCCTTAAACCCAGCCCTCAGTAACCTCACATCCCCCTCCTTAAACCCAGCCCTCAGTAACCTCACATCCCCCTCCTTAAACCCATCCCTCAGTAACCTCACATCCTCCTCTTTAAACCCAGCCCTCGGTAACCTCACATCCCCCTCCTTAAACCCAGCCCTCAGTAACCTCACATCCCCCTCCTTAAACCCAGCCCTCAGTAACCTCACATCCCCCTCCTTAAACCCATCCCTCAGTAAACTCACATCCTCCTCCTTAAACCCATCCCTCAGTAACCTCACATCCTCCTCCTTAAACCCAGCCCTCAGTAACCTCACATCCCCCTCCTTAATACCCAGCCCTCGGTAACCTCACATCCTCCTCCTTAAACCCAGCCCTCAGTAACCTCACATCCCCCTCCTTAAACCCAGCCCTCAGTCACCTCACACCCTCCTCCTTAAACCCAGCCCTCAGTAACCTCACATCCTCCTCCTTAATACCCAGCCCTCGGTAACCTCACATCCCCCTCCTTAAACCCAGCCCTCAGTAACCTCACATCCTCCTCCTTAAACCCAGCCCTCAGTCACCTCACACCCTCCTCCTTAAACCCAGCCCTCAGTAACCTCACATCCTCCTCCTTAATACCCAGCCCTCGGTAACCTCACATCCCCCTCCTTAAACCCAGCCCTCAGTAACCTCACATCCTCCTCCTTAAACCCAGCCCTCAGTAACCTCACACCCTCCTCCTTAAACCCAGCCCTCAGTAACCTCACATCCCCCTCCTTAAACCCCAGCCCTCAGTAACCTCACATCCCCCTCCTTAAACCCCAGCCCTCAGTAACCTCACATCCCCCTCCTTAAACCCAGCCCTCAGTAACCTCACATCCCCCTCCTTAAACCCAGCCCTCAGTCACCTCACACCCTCCTCCTTAAACCCAGCCCTCGGTAACCTCACACCCTCCTCCTTAAACCCAGCCCTCGGTAACCTCACACCCTCCTCCTTAAACCCCAGCCCTCGGTAACCTCACATCCCCCTCCTTAAACCCAGCCCTCGGTAACCTCACACCCTCCTCCTTAAACCCCAGCCCTCAGTAACCTCACATCCTCCTCCTTAAACCCCAGCCCTCAGTAACCTCACATCCCCCTCCTTAAACCCAGCCCTCAGTCACCTCACACCCTCCTCCTTAAACCCAGCCCTCGGTAACCTCACATCCTCCTCCTTAAACCCAGCCCTCAGTAACCTCACATCCTCCTCCTTAAACTCAGCCCTCAGTAACCTCACATCCCCCTCCTTAAACCCAGCCCTCAGTCACCTCACACCCTCCTCCTTAAACCCAGCCCTCGGTAACCTCACATCCTCCTCCTTAAACCCCAGCCCTCAGTAACCTCACATCCTCCTCCTTAAACCCCAGCCCTCAGTAACCTCACATCCTCCTCCTTAAACCCAGCCCTCAGTAACCTCACATCCCCCTCCTTAAACCCATCCCTCAGTAACCTCACACCCTCCTCCTTAAACCCCAGCCCTCAGTAACCTCACATCCTCCTCCTTAAACCCAGCCCTCAGTAACCTCACATCCTCCTCCTTAAACCCAGCCCTCAGTCACCTCAAACCCTCCTCCTTAAACCCAGCCCTCGGTAACCTCACACCCTCCTCCTTAAACCCCAGCCCTCAGTAACCTCACATTATCCTCCTTAAACCCCAGCCCTCAGTAACCTCACATCCCCCTCCTTAACACCCAGCCCTCGGTAACCTCACATCCCCCTCCTTAAACCCAGCCCTCAGTAACCTCACATCCTCCTCCTTAAACCCACCCCTCAGTAACCTCACATCCTCCTCCTTAAACCAGCCCTCAGTAACCTCACATCCTCCTCCTTAAACCCAGCCCTCAGTAACCTCACACCCTCCTCCTTAAACCCAGCCCTCAGTAACCTCACATCCCCCTCCTTAATACCCAGCCCTCGGTAACCTCACATCCCCCTCCTTAAACCCAGCCCTCAGTAACCTCACATCCCCCTCCTTAATACCCAGCCCTCGGTAACCTCACATCCTCCTCCTTAAACCCCAGCCCTCAGTAACCTCACATCCCCCTCCTTAAACCCCAGCCCTCAGTAACCTCACATCCCCCTCCTTAATACCCAGCCCTCGGTAACCTCACATCCTCCTCCTTAAACCCCAGCCCTCAGTAACCTCACATCCCCCTCCTTAAACCCCAGCCCTCAGTAACCTCACATCCTCCTCCTTAAACCCAGCCCTCAATAACCTCACATCCCCCTCCTTAAACCCAGCCCTCAGTAACCTCACATCCTCCTCCTTAAACCCAGCCCTCAGTAACCTCACATCCTCCTCACTGGACAAACACTGGACAAACAGGGGACTCTCGGGGGGGAGGAGCTAAATACGATTAAAATCACTCAGGAGATGGTACTCAGTAAAATAATGGGACTCAAGGCGGATAAATCCCCTGGACCTGATGGCTTCCATCCTAGGGTCTTGAGGGAAGTGGCAGTAGGGATTGTGGATGCTTTGGTGATAGTTTTCCAAAATTCCCTGGACTCAGGAGAGGTCCCGGCAGATTGGAAAACTGCTAATGTAACACCGTTATTTAAAAAGGGTAGTAGGCAGAAGGCTGGAAATTATAGGCCAGTTAGCTTAACATCTGTGGTGGGTAAAATTTTGGAGTCTATTATTAAGGAGACAGTAACGGAACATTTAGATAAGCATAATTTAATAGGACAAAGTCAGCATGGCTTCATGAAGGGGAAGTCATGTCTGACAAATTTGCTTGAGTTCTTCGAGGATATAACGTATAGGGTGGATAAAGGGGAACCAGTGGACGTAGTGTATTTAGACTTCCAGAAGGCATTCGACAAGGTGCCACATGAAAGATTATTACTTAAGATAAAAAATCACGGGATTGGGGGTAATATTCTGGCATGGGTGGAGGATTGGTTATCAAACAGGAAGCAGAGAGTTGGGATAAATGGTTCATTTTCGGACTGGCAACCAGTAACCAGTGGTGTTCCACAGGGGTCGGTGCTGGGTCCCCAACTCTTTACAATCTATATTAACGATTTGGAGGAGGGGACCGAGTGCAACATATCAAAATTTGCAGATGATACAAAGATGGGAGGGAAAGTAGAGAGTGAGGAGGACATAAAAAACCTGCAAGGGGATATAGACAGGCTGGGTGAGTGGGCGGAGATTTGGCAGATGCAATATAATATTGGAAAATGTGAGGTTATGCACTTTGGCAGGAAAAATCAGAGAGCAAGTTATTTTCTTAATGGCGAGAGACTGGAAAGTACTGCAGTACAAAGGGATCTGGGGGTCCTAGTGCAAGAAAATCAAAAAGTTGGTATGCAGGTGCAGCAGGTGATCAAGAAAGCCAACGGAATGTTGGCTTTTATTGCTAGGGGGATAGAATATAAAAACAGGGAGGTATTGCTGCAGTTATATAAGGTATTGGTGAGACCGCACCTGGAATACTGCATACAGTTTTGGTCTCCATACTTAAGAAAAGACATACTTGCTCTCGAGGCAGTACAAAGAAGGTTCACTCGGTTAATCCCGGGGATGAGGGGGCGCACATATGAGGAGAGGTTGAGTAGATTGGGACTCTACTCATTGGAGTTCAGAAGAATGAGAGGCGATCTTATTGAAACATATAAGATTGTGAGGGGTCTTGATCGGGTGGATGCAGTAAGGATGTTCCCAAAGATGGGTGAAACTAGAACTAGGGGGCATAATCTTAGAATAAGGGGCTGCTCTTTCAAAACTGAGATGAGGAGAAACTTCTTCACTCAGAGGGTGGTAGGTCTGTGGAATATGCTGCCCCAGGAAGCTGTGGAAGCTACATCATTAGATAAATTTAAAACAGAAATAGACAGTTTCCTCGAAGTAAAGGGAATTAGGGGTTATGGGGAGCGGGCAGGAAATTGGACATGAAGCTGAGTTCGGATCGGTCAATGCCCTGTGGGTGGCGGAGAGGGCCCAGGGGCTATGTGGCCGGGTCCTGCTCCGACTTCTTGTGTTCTTTAGATTTGTGGTTGGGATCAGATCAGCCATGATCTTATTAAATGGCGGAGCAGGCTCGAGGGGCCGATTGGCCTACTCCTGCTCCAATTTCTTATGTTCTTATGTTCTTATGTTCCTCCTTAAACCAGCCCTCAGTAACCTCACATCCCCCTCCTTAAACCCAGCCCTCAGTAACCTCACATCCTCCTCCTTAAACCAGCCCTCAGTAACCTCACATCCCCCTCCTTAAACCCCAGCCCTCAGTAACCTCACATCCCCCTCCTTAAACCCAGCCCTCAGTCACCTCACACCCTCCTCCTTAAACCCAGCCCTCGGTAACCTCACATCCTCCTCCTTAAACCCCATCCCTCAGTAACCTCACATCCTCCTCCTTAAACCCCAGCCCTCAGTAACCTCAAATCCCCCTCCTTAAACCCAGCCCTCAGTAACCTCACATCCTCCTCCTTGTACCCCAGCCCTCAGTAACCTCACACCCTCCTCCTTAAACCCAGCCCTCGGTAACCTCACATCCCCCTCCTTAAACCCAGCCCTCAGTAACCTCACACCCTCCTCCTTAAACCCAGCCCTCGGTAACCTCACATCCCCCTCCTTAAACCCAGCCCTCAGTAACCTCACATCCTCCTCCTTAAACCCCAGCCCTCAGTAACCTCACATCCTCCTCCTTAAACACAGCCCTCAGTAACCTCACATCCACCTCCTTAAACCCCAGCCCTCGGTAACCTCACATCCTCCTCCTTAAACCCAGCCCTCAGTAACCTCACATCCCCCTCCTTAAACCCAGCCCTCAGTAACCTCACATCCCCCTCCTTAAACCCCAGCCCTCAGTAACCTCACATCCCCCTCCTTAAACCCAGCCCTCAGTAACCTCACATCCCCCTCCTTAAACCCCAGCCCTCGGTAACCTCACATCCCCCTCCTTAAACCCAGCCCTCAGTAACCTCACATCCTCCTCCTTAAACCCAGCCCTCAGTAACCTCACATCCCCCTCCTTAAACCCCAGCCCTCAGTAACCTCACATCCTCCTCCTTAAACCCAGCCCTCAGTAACCTCACATCCTCCTCCTTAAACCCAGCCCTCAGTAACCTCACATCCCCCTCCTTAAACCCAGCCCTCAGTAACCTCACATCCTCCTCCTTAAACCAGCCCTCAGTAACCTCACATCCTCCTCCTTAAACCCAGCCCTCAGTAACCTCACATCCTCCTCCTTAAACCCAGCCCTCAGTAACCTCACATCCCCCTCCTTAAACCCAGCCCTCAGTAACCTCACATCCTCCTCCTTAAACCAAGCCCTCGGTAACCTCACATCCTCCTCCTTAAACCCAGCCCTCGGTAACCTCACATCCTCCTCCTTAAACCCAGCCCTCAGTAACCTCACATCCTCCTCCTTAAACCAGCCCTCAGTAACCTCACATCCTCCTCCTTAAACCCAGCCCTCAGTAACCTCACATCCTCCTCCTTAAACCCAAGCCCTCAGTAACCTCACATCCCCCTCCTTAAACACATCCCTCAGTAACCTCACATCCCCCTCCTTAAACCCAGCCCTCAGTAACCTCACACCCTCCTCCTTAAACACAGCCCTCAGTAACCTCACATCCTCCTCCTTAAACCCAAGCCCTCAGTAACCTCACACCCTCCTCCTTAAACACAGCCCTCAGTAACCTCACATCCTCCTCCTTAAACCCAGCCCTCAGTAACCTCACATCCTGCTCCTTAAACCCAGCCCTCAGTAACCTCACATCCTCCTCCTTAAACCCAAGCCCTCAGTAACCTCACATCCCCCTCCTTAAACACATCCCTCAGTAACCTCACATCCCCCTCCTTAAACCCAGCCCTCAGTAACCTCACACCCTCCTCCTTAAACCCCAGCCCTCAGTAACCTCACATCCCCCTCCTTAAACCCAGCCCTCAGTAACCTCACATCCTCCTCCTTAAACCCAGCCCTCAGTAACCTCACATCCTCCTCCTTAAACCCAAGCCCTCAGTAACCTCACATCCTCCTCCTTAAACCAAGCCCTCAGTAACCTCACATCCTCCTCCTTAAACCCAGCCCTCAGTAACCTCACATCCTCCTCCTTAAACCCAGCCCTCAGTAACCTCACATCCCCCTCCTTAAACCCAGCCCTCAGTAACCTCACATGCTCCTCCTTAAACCCCAGCCCTCGGTAACCTCACATCCTCCTCCTTAAACCCAGCCCTCAGTAACCTCACATCCCCCTCCTTAAACACAGCCCTCAGTAACCTCACATCCTCCTCCTTAAACCCAGCCCTCAGTAACCTCACATCCTCCTCCTTAAACCCATCCCTCAGTAACCTCACATCCTCCTCCTTAAACACAGCCCTCAGTAACCTCACATCCCCCTCCTTAAACCCAGCCCTCGGTAACCTCACATTCCCCTCCTTAAACACAGCCCTCAGTAACCTCACATCCTCCTCCTTAAACCCAGCCCTCAGTAACCTCACATCCTCCTCCTTAAACCAGCCCTCAGTAACCTCACATCCTCCTCCTTAAACCCAGCCCTCAGTAACCTCACATACTCCTCCTTAAACCCAGCCCTCAGTAACCTCACATCCTCCTCCTTAAACCAGCCCTCAGTAACCTCACATCCTCCTCCTTAAACCCAGCCCTCAGTAACCTCACATCCTCCTCCTTAAACCCAGCCCTCAGTAACCTCACATCCCCCTCCTTAAACCCCAGCCCTCAGTAACCTCACATCCTCCTCCTTAAACCCAGCCCTCAGTAACCTCACATCCCCCTCCTTAAACACAGCCCTCAGTAAACTCACATCCTCCTCCTTAAACCCAGCCCTCAGTAACCTCACATCCCCCTCCTTAAACCCAGCCCTCGGTAACCTCACATCCTCCTCCTTAAACCCCAGCCCTCAGTAAACTCACATCCTCCTCCTTAAACCCAGCCCTCAGTAACCTCACATCCCCCTCCTTAAACCCCAGCCCTCAGTAAACTCACATCCTCCTCCTTAAACCCAGCCCTCAGTAACCTCACATCCTCCTCCTTAAACCCCAGCCCTCAGTAACCTCACATCCTCCTCCTTAAACCCCAGCCCTCGGTAACCTCACATCCTCCTCCTTAAACCCCAGCCCTCAGTAAACTCACATCCTCCTCCTTAAACCCAGCCCTCAGTAACCTCACATCCTCCTCCTTAAACCCAGCCCTCAGTAACCTCACACCCTCCTCCTTAAACCCATTCCTCAGTAACCTCACATCCTCGTCCTTAAACACAGCCCTCAGTAACCTCACACCCTCCTCCTTAAACCCCATCCCTCAGTAACCTCACATCCCCCTCCTTAAACCCCAGCCCTCAGTAACCTCACATCCTCCTCCTTAAACCCAGCCCTCAGTAACCTCACATCCTCCTCCTTAAACCCAGCCCTCAGGAACCTCACATCCCCCTCCTTAAACCCAGCCCTCAGTAACCTCACACCCTCCTCCTTAAACCCATCCCTCAGTAACCTCACATCCTCCTCCTTAAACCCAGCCCTCAGTAACCTCACATCCTCCTCCTTAAACCCATCCCTCAGTAACCTCACATCCCCCTCCTTAAACCCAGCCCTCAGTAACCTCACATCCCCCTCCTTAAACCCAGCCCTCAGTAACCTCACATCCCCCTCCTTAAACCCCAGCCCTCAGTAACCTCTCATCCTCCTCCTTAAACCCCAGCCCTCAGTAACCTCACATCCCCCTCCTTAAACCCAGCCCTCAGTAACCTCACACCCTCCTCCTTAAACTAGCCCTCAGTAACGTCACATCCTCCTCCTTAAACCCAGCCCTCAGTAACCTCACATCCCCCTCCTTAAACCCAGCCCTCAGTAACCTCACACCCTCCTCCTTAAACTAGCCCTCAGTAACCTCACACCCTCCTCCTTAAACCCATCCCTCAGTAACCTCACTTCCTCCTCCTTAAACCCAGCCCTCAGTAACCTCACACCCTCCTCCTTAAACCCAGCCCTCAGTAACCTCACATCCCCCTCCTTAAACCCCAGCCCTCAGTAACCTCACTTCCTCCTCCTTAAACCCAGCCCTCAGTAACCTCACACCCTCCTCCTTAAACCCAAGCACTCAGTAACCTCACATCCTCCTCCTTAAACCCCAGCCCTCGGTAACCTCACATCCTCCTCCTTAAACCCAGCCCTCAGTAACCTCACATCCTCCTCCTTAAACCCAGCCCTCAGTAACCTCACATCCTCCTCCTTAAACCCAGCCCTCAGTAACCTCACATCCCCCTCCTTAAACCCCAGCCCTCAGTAACCTCACATCCTCCTCCTTAAACCCAGCCCTCAGTAACCTCACATCCCCCTCCTTAAACCCCAGCCCTCAGTAACCTCACATCCCCCTCCTTAAGCCCCAGCCCTCAGTAACCTCACATCCTCCTCCTTAAACCCAGCCCTCAGTAACCTCACATCCCCCTCCTTAAACCCCAGCCCTCAGTAACCTCACATCCCCCTCCTTAAGCCCCAGCCCTCAGTAACCTCACATCCTCCTCCTTAAACCCAGCCCTCAGTAACCTCACATCCTCCTCCTTAAACCCAGCCCTCAGTAACCTCACATCCTCCTCCTTAAACCCAGCCCTCAGTAACCTCACATCCCCCTCCTTGAACCCAGCCCTCAGTAACCTCACATCCTCCTCCTTAAACCCAGCCCTCGGTAACCTCACATCCTCCTCCTTAAACCCAGCCCTCGGTAACCTCACATCCTCCTCCTTAAACCCAGCCCTCGGTAACCTCACATCCTCCTCCTTAAACCCAGCCCTCAGTAACCTCACATCCCCCTCCTTGAACCCAGCCCTCAGTAACCTCACATCCTCCTCCTTAAACCCAGCCCTCAGTAACCTCACATCCTCCTCCTTAAACCCATCCCTCAGTAACCTCACATCCCCCTCCTTAAACCCCAGCCCTCAGTAACCTCACATCCCCCTCCTTGAACCCAGCCCTCAGTAACCTCACATCCCCCTCCTTAAACCCAGCCCTCAGTAACCTCACATCCCCCTCCTTAAACCCCAGCCCTCAGTAACCTCACATCCCCCTCCTTAAACCCAGCCCTCAGTAACCTCACATCCTCCTCCTTAAACCCCAGCCCTCAGTAACCTCACATCCCCCTCCTTAAACCCAGCCCTCAGTAACCTCACATCCTCCTCCTTAAACCCAGCCCTCGGTAACCTCACATCCCCCTCCTTAAACCCATCCCTCAGTAACCTCACATCCTCCTCCTTAAACCCAGCCCTCAGTAACCTCACATCCTCCTCCTTAAACCCCAGCCCTCAGTAACCTCACATCCTCCTCCTTAAACCCAGCCCTCGGTAACCTCACATCCCCCTCCTTAAACCCATCCCTCAGTAACCTCACATCCTCCTCCTTAAACCCAGCCCTCAGTAACCTCACATCCTCCTCCTTAAACCCAGCCCTCGGTAACCTCACATCCCCCTCCTTAAACCCATCCCTCAGTAACCTCACATCCTCCTCCTTAAACCCAGCCCTCAGTAACCTCACATCCTCCTCCTTAAACCCAGCCCTCAGTAACCCCACATCCCCCTCCTTAAACCCAGCCCTTAGTAACCTCACATCCTCCTCCTTAAACCCAGCCCTCAGTAACCCCACATCCCCCTCCTTAAACCCAGCCCTCAGTAACCTCACATCCTCCTCCTTAAACCCCAGCCCTCAGTAACCTCACATCCCCCTCCTTAAACCCCAGCCCTCAGTAACCTAACATCCTCCTCCTTAAACCCAGCCCTCAGTAACCTCACATCCCCCTCCTTAAACCCAGCCCTCAGTAACCTCACATCCTCCTCCTTAAACCCAGCCCTCAGTAACCTCACATCCTCCTCCTTAAACCCAGCCCTCAGTAACCTCACATCCTCCTCCTTAAACCCCAGCCCTCGGTAACCTCACATCCCCCTCCTTAAACCCAGCCCTCAGTAACCTCACATCCCCCTCCTTAAACCCCAGCCCTCAGTAACCTCACATCCCCCTCCTTGAACCCAGCCCTCAGTAACCTCACATCCCCCTCCTTAAACCCAGCCCTCAGTAACCTCACATCCCCCTCCTTAAACCCCAGCCCTCAGTAACCTCACATCCCCCTCCTTAAACCCAGCCCTCAGTAACCTCACATCCTCCTCCTTAAACCCCAGCCCTCAGTAACCTCACATCCCCCTCCTTAAACCCAGCCCTCAGTAACCTCACATCCTCCTCCTTAAACCCAGCCCTCGGTAACCTCACATCCCCCTCCTTAAACCCATCCCTCAGTAACCTCACATCCTCCTCCTTAAACCCAGCCCTCAGTAACCTCACATCCTCCTCCTTAAACCCCAGCCCTCAGTAACCTCACATCCCCCTCCTTAAACCCAGCCCTCAGTAACCTCACATCCCCCTCCTTAAACCCAGCCCTCGGTAACCTCACATCCCCCTCCTTAAACCCATCCCTCAGTTAACCTCACATCCTCCTCCTTAAACCCAGCCCTCAGTAACCTCACATCCTCCTCCTTAAACCCAGCCCTCGGTAACCTCACATCCCCCTCCTTAAACCCATCCCTCAGTAACCTCACATCCTCCTCCTTAAACCCAGCCCTCAGTAACCTCACATCCTCCTCCTTAAACCCAGCCCTCAGTAACCCCACATCCCCCTCCTTAAACCCAGCCCTCAGTAACCTCACATCCTCCTCCTTAAACCCATCCCTCAGTAACCTCACATCCCCCTCCTTAAACCCAGCCCTCAGTAACCTCACATCCTCCTCCTTAAACCCCAGCCCTCAGTAACCCCACATCCCCCTCCTTAAACCCAGCCCTCAGTAACCTCACATCCTCCTCCTTAAACCCCAGCCCTCAGTAACCTCACATCCTCCTCCTTAAACCCCAGCCCTCAGTAACCTCACATCCTCCTCCTTAAACCCCAGCCCTCGGTAACCTCACACCCTCCTCCTTACACCCAGCCCTCAGTAACCCCACATCCCCCTCCTTAAACACAGCCCTCAGTAACCTCACATCCTCCTCCTTAAACCCCAGCCCTCAGTAACCTCACATCCCCCTCCTTAAACCCAGCCCTCAGTCACCTCACACCCTCCTCCTTAAACCCCAGCCCTCAGTAACCTCACATCCCCCTCCTTAAACCCAGCCCTCGGTAACCTCACATCCCCCTCCTTAAACCCAGCCCTCAGTAACCTCACATCCCCCTCCTTAAACCCAGCCCTCAGTAACCTCACATCCCCCTCCTTAAACCCAGCCCTCAGTAACCTCACATCCTCCTCCTTAAACCCAGCCCTCGGTAACCTCACATCCTCCTCCTTAAACCCAGCCCTCAGTAACCTCACATCCTCCTCCTTAAACCCCAGCCCTCAGTCACCTCACACCCTCCTCCTTAAACCCAGCCCTCAGTAACCTCACATCCTCCTCCTTAAACCCAGCCCTCAGTAACCTCACATCCTCCTCCTTAAACCCCAGCCCTCAGTCACCTCACACCCTCCTCCTTAAACCCAGCCCTCAGTAACCTCACATCCTCCTCCTTAAACCCCAGCCCTCAGTAACCTCACATCCCCCTCCTTAAACCCAGCCCTCAGTCACCTCACACCCTCCTCCTTAAACCCCAGCCCTCAGTAACCTCACATCCCCCTCCTTAAACCCAGCCCTCGGTAACCTCACATCCTCCTCCTTAAACCCCAGCCCTCAGTAACCTCACATCCCCCTCCTTAAACCCAGCCCTCAGTAACCTCACATCCCCCTCCTTAAACCCCAGCCCTCGGTAACCTCACATCCTCCTCCTTAAACCCCAGCCCTCAGGAACCTCACATCCTCCTCCTTAAACCCAGCCCTCAGTAACCTCACATCCTCCTCCTTAAACCCAGCCCTCAGTAACCTCACATCCTCCTCCTTAAACCCAGCCCTCAGTAACCTCACATCCTCCTCCTTAAACCCAGCCCTCAGTAACCTCACACCCTCCTCCTTAAACCCCAGCCCTCAGTAACCTCACATCCCCCTCCTTAAACCCCAGCCCTCAGTAACCTCACATCCTCCTCCTTAAACCCCAGCCCTCAGTAACCTCACATCCTCCTCCTTAAACCCCAGCCCTCAGTAACCTCACATCCCCCTCCTTAAACCCATCCCTCGGTAACCTCACATCCTCCTCCTGAAACCCAGCCCTCAGTAACCTCACATCCTCCTCCTTAAACCCAGCCCTCAGTAACCTCACACCCTCCTCCTTAAACCCCAGCCCTCAGTAACCTCACATCCCCCTCCTTAAACCCCAGCCCTCAGTAACCTCACATCCTCCTCCTTAAACCCCAGCCCTCAGTAACCTCACATCCCCCTCCTTAAACCCAGCCCTCAGTAACCTCACATCCTCCTCCTTAAACCCCAGCCCTCAGTAACCTCACACCCTCCTCCTTAAACCCATCCCTCGGTAACCTCACATCCTCCTCCTTAAACCCATCCCTCGGTAACCTCACATCCTCCTCCTTAAACCCAGCCCTCAGTAACCTCACACCCTCCTCCTTAAACCCAGCCCTCAGTAACCTCACATCCCCCTCCTTAAACCCCAGCCCTCAGTAACCTCACATCCTCCTCCTTAAACCCATCCCTCAGTAACCTCACATCCTCCTCCTTAAACCCAAGCCCTCAGTAACCTCACATCCCCCTCCTTAAACCCAGCCCTCAGTAACCTCACATCCTCCTCCTTAAACCCAGCCCTCGGGAACCTCACATCCTCCTCCTTAAACACAGCCCTCAGTAACCTCACATCCCCCTCCTTAAACCCAGCCCTCAGTAACCTCACATCCCCCTCCTTAAACACAGCCCTCAGTAACCTCACATCCCCCTCCTTAAATCCAGCCCTCAGTAACCTCACATCCTCCTCCTTAAACCCAGCCCTCAGTCACCTCACACCCTCCTCCTTAAACCCAGCCCTCGGTAACCTCACATGCTCCTCCTTAAACCCAGCCCTCAGTAACCTCACATCCCCCTCCTTAAACCCAGCCCTCAGTCACCTCACACCCTCCTCCTTAAACCCAGCCCTCAGTAACCTCACATCCCCCTCCTTAAACCCATCCCTCAGTAACCTCACATCCCCCTCCTTAAACCCCAGCCCTCAGTAACCTCACATCCTCCTCCTTAAACCCAGCCCTCAGTAACCTCACATCCCCCTCCTTAAACCCAGCCCTCGGTAACCTCACATCCTCCTCCTTAAACCCAGCCCTCGGTAACCTCACATCCCCCTCCTTAAACCCCAGCCCTCAGTAACCTCACATCCCCCTCCTTAAACCCAGCCCTCAGTAACCTCACATCCTCCTCCTTAAACCCCAGCCCTCGGTAACCTCACATCCCCCTCCTTAAACCCCAGCCCTCAGTAACCTCACACCCCCTCCTTAAACCCCAGCCCTCAGTAACCTCACACCCTCCTCCTTAAACCCAGCCCTCAGTAACCTCACATCCTCCTCCTTAAACCCCAGCCCTCGGTAACCTCACATCCTCCTCCTTAAACCCAGCCCTCAGTAACCTCACACCCTCCTCCTTAAACCCCAGCCCTCAGTAACCTCACATCCTCCTCCTTAAACCCAGCCCTCAGTAACCTCACATCCTCCTCCTTAAACCCCAGCCCTCAGTAACCTCACATCCCCCTCCTTAAACCCAGCCCTCAGTAACCTCACACCCTCCTCCTTAAACCCCAGCCCTCAGTAACCTCACATCCTCCTCCTTAAACCCCAGCCCTCAGTAACCTCACATTCTCCTCCTTAAACCCCAGCCCTCAGTAACCTCACATCCTCCCCCTTAAACCCCAGCCCTCAGTAACCTCACATCCCCCTCCTTAAACCCAGCCCTCAGTAACCTCACATCCTCCCCCTTAAACCCATCCCTCAGTAACCTCACATCCTCCTCCTTAAACCCAGCCCTCGGTAACCTCACATCCTCCTCCTTAAACCCAGCCCTCAGTAACCTCACATCCCCCTCCTTAAACCCATCCCTCAGTAACCTCACATCCTCCTCCTTAAACCCAGCCCTCAGTAACCTCACATCCCCCTCCTTAAACCCAGCCCTCAGTAACCTCACATCCTCCTCCTTAAACCCCAGCCCTCAGTAACCTCACATCCTCCTCCTTAAACCCAGCCCTCAGTAACCTCACATCCTCCTCCTTAAACCCAGCCCTCAGTAACCTCACATCCTCCTCCTTAAACCCAGCCCTCAGTAACCTCACATCCTCCTCCTTTGGCTCAGTGTCCATTTTCTTTTCTCCCTTTCAGTCTGTGTTGATGATCTTCATGTACATTTAAGGCACTTTATAAAAGCAAGTGTTTTTAAATCTATATTATGTAAATGCTACTGTTCACCAATCCAGTAACTGGTTAATAAATCGGTTTGTCACGTTAAGAAGGATGTGAATGCCTTGGAGGGGGTGCGGAGGAGATTTACTCGAATGGTCCCAGGGATGAGGGACTTCAGGTCTGTGGAGAGACTGGAGATGCTGGGATTGTTCTCCTTTGAGCAGAGAAGGTTAAGGAGAGATTTAATACGTCAGTACTTCACTGGCAATAAAACGTTTTGGGACGTCCTGAGGTCATGAAAGGCTCTATGTAAATGCAAGTTGTTATTTTTCCGGTCCCATTTTGTATGTTTGAATGACAAACATTATTAAAATGAAAGTGCACAATACAAGGAGCCTGCAGCCCTCTGGCCCCTGTGGTTTGTGCACTCGGAGACCATCGCTCTTATCCGTGGTACGTAAGGAATGGCAGAATCGAAAGCTCTCTATCTCCTGGAGCTGGTCCAGCTGCATTTTTTCGCGATGAATTTAATTTTGATGGGAGTTGTCTCACGGACTGTTCACCAAAGAAGCCTTGTTACGAAGCAGTGAATAATGATAGTGTACAGACTCAAGGCTGCTACTGCCCTCATCATACAATACGTTTAATTACACTTAATCTGGATGTGCCGAGGGGCTTTCCAATGTCTCTCTGTACAACTATACTTCCAAAATTATTAAATGACAATTCTATTGTAATGGGAAATCTACCTCTCGACCACATGGTGTTGGGTAGTTGAATCATGTCTTTGTTTGCTGCCAGTCGAAACTAATCCCA